>NC_134709.1:67553455-67853455 GCF_043290135.1 Rhipicephalus microplus | reverse complement strand
GTGGAGGGGGAACAACTTTCATCTTGAAATTTGACCCATTTCCGTGACGCGTAGCGTTGTAACGTTTGGCAGACGTGATCATGAACGCCTTGTATAGGCATTGCGCTTGTCAGCTGAAATTGTCAAACCTGGTGAGTGGACCTTCAAATATCTCAATCCTGCCTGTACGGGAAAATACCCGCACTGGGCGGAGAAGTCACTGAGCATCTTCCGAATTGTGTGGGCACGCCAGTCAATCGCTCGCCTCAGCCCAAAACCGAACCCTAGCTGGTAGTACTGGAAGGCGACCCTGATCGGACGCTCCAACGTAGCGAGTCAGAGGGCCTTGGTCAACCAAGCCTATATAAGTCGCGTTAAATGGCAATAGGCTTCTGCAATAAATACCCACCTCTTGCTTTGGGGGGGGGGGGGAGGGGGGGGGTCTTGCACCAGGCCTACTAGATGCAATACCTACTTAATGCAATAAAGTTTCTTTCTCTCTCGCACACTCCTGGTAGTTCCCATGATTGAACTGTAACGGCTTTCTGATCCCTCATAGATGTATAAACAGCGCTCTCAATTGAACTATTTTTCTAAACATACCTACAAATTGAAAAAAAAAACGTTGGTCAACATAAGGGCGGCTCAATGTTCTCCCATAGTCAGGTACAAAGTACTTGGAATTGTTAAACGCTTTCTTTTCTAAACACATTCATTCATTCATTCATTCATTCATTCATTCATAGGCAGAATCATATTTTGTGTCTTGAAAGTGGGGCAACATATGGCTCTCCGATAGTGGAGTACATCGTACTCTAATTTATCGAACATTTGCTCTAAATAAACCTTGAGTCTCTTTTTATGCAGGTTGTAGAACTAAATTGTAGTCGCGGCCACACGATGAATCAAAAAGAGAATAGTTGGAAACACTCAGGGAGCATATGACTCTGGTGTGAGCCGTCTTATGGCGCCACAACGGCAGCGAGTTCAACTAAGCAGCTCCATTTGTTTTCTGGGCACTCAACGGGCTGTATCATAGAGCGAAAATAACAAGAACTACGAAATAAGGCACACCAAACGAGCACTGCACAACACGACCTCTCGTGTTGTGTCCACTATTTCTTCGTCCTCATTGTCTGTGGGCTGTTTTGCATAGGCTCGTTGTGCATATATATTAACAGCGACAGCTGTCATGACATCACAACACCAGCCGTTTCTGGTCCGTAGTTGTTCACCGTCTCCGGTGTCCGTAACCACTATAGCTCGAAATAAAAAAATGAAATAAAAAATTACCATCTCCCACCAAAGGGAACCGTGTGGGAATGCGAAACAGCGCTCGTGTTCACTTGTGTTTGCAATTGTTGTTTCCACTTGTATGTTTCCATGTGTGTTTTTACCGATGCCACTGCTAGTGGCGTCAACGTTGATGCCCATGACACCGTTGTAAAGGAGAGTGCAACAGCGCGAGAGTGCAGCATACGAGCTCACAGCTGTGGTGGAGAGATAAATAGGAGAAAAGAAACCAAGCGGAGGCAGTGCTGTTCCGCCTCATCCACCCCACTACCTCGTGCTAACGCGAAGGGAGGGTCCCAACACCTCCTCGCGTTTAGGCGAAGATAGGGGCGGGGGTGGATATTTGGCATATGAGCAGGGCGAGGGGAAAGCGGATTGTCGCAGAGGGAAGGACCGAGACCACAGCCAACGCTCATTCGCACTTAAAATACTCAGATATTCAGCATTGAAGGAGCTCTGCGTGACCGTCGATAATTCTGCCACAGAACCATGCCAGTTTCTTACTTCTCTTCAAGAAGAAAAAAAAAATCCAAGCCGATGTTTGATAGTTCGTTTTGAACCGACATATATACGAAAATCTTGAAACATCGGTACTGTTTGTATTTTTGGAGTTAATCCTGCGGAACGTAACTCAGCTCGTAGTGCATTAAGTGCCGTAGAAAAGAGGCAAGATTCACTACTTACTTTCGTTTCCGTAAACGTTATCACTTTGTTTTTTTTAGAAACAATAGCTAACTCTAGGTCGAAAACGCTGTTTAAACAATGCATATGATGACATAGTATAATAGAGCATAGTCCAGTAGTATAACAGCAGTGTGATGCCAACAGCATCGCTATTTAAGCAGTCTTGCGTGGCGTGAAGTCGGTAATCGTAATAATTGTAAGGGTTTACCGTACCAAAATAACGTGAAACTTCGTAGAAGAGGGCACCGGAAATTCTGACAACCTTGTTTTTTTCGCCCTACCTATATCTAAGTTCTTGGGCCTCTATCGATATTTTCCCCTCTATCGATAATGCGGCCGCCACTGCCGCAACTCTATGCCATGACCAGCGGGTCAGCAGTGGAACCCCTAAACCACCGTGACAAGTGACGTTGTCAGTGAAATCGCTTTTTTCCTGAGTGCATTGCAAGGATGACCTTTCGTTTCGCTCAAGCGTTCGAATGTTCGCTGTAAAACAAAACTATACGACGAACGTTTCATAAAACCACAACTTGCCTTTCGTGCACGGATACACTGTAGCTGTTCTTTAGGCAGTCCTGTTCGCAAAATAATGGAATGGCGGAACTTCCACTTCAAGTATCGCAGAGATAACAACGTGTTGCAAGAAGCTGTGGGCGTGGTTCGATACGCTGCAGAGACGCCACATCGGCTTGAAACTCTTTTTCGAAGGAACACGCTTCCTGCCACTCACAGTCGACTTCCGTGCATAACAAACTCGAGACACTGCGGAGAAAGGAAACGCCTCGCGGATGGAAACTCAGAAGACGCGTTCCTGGTTTTTCTCGAGCCGGAACGTCAACATCAACACTTTCGCTGCTGTCGCACCGCTCTCTCGGGGTGACGAACTTGGCGCGCGTCAGCGGTGCTTCGTACGGCCTGCGCCGCGCGAGTCTTCTGAGGTTCTAAGGAAGCGAACGCAATCTTCTATTCATATTCTTTTTTTTTTTTTCGAGCCACGCCGAGAACAGCTGACACGTGAAGTGACACTGACTTGGACGAAAGACGCTCATTCAGAAGTAGTCCTTCCATGCTGCGGTTTTTCTATGCAGACTAAGCGACACGTATCCGTAATACTACGTTGTTTTTTTTCTATTGAGCACTTTTTGCATGCACATATGACGTTCATAGAATGCAGCGCTAATTCAAACAAACACGGTAATTCACTGAAAGTGCAAGAAACATTTCGGTGAATCAGTTTGCGGGGAGGGCAGCTGATTGTGTGTCTCAGTCTTAAATAGATATTGACACGAATTTTCCAAGCTTCTTCTGCTGAGCTATACATACCTCCATGACACATATACGGCTTTGAGAATGTGGGGACCTCGAGAAATTCTCAGATTTTATTTCATCATTAAAGGTCACCCAAACCTCCCAGAGATCGGAATTCGAGAGGTTGCGGTTGTGCACGAGTCTACAACAAACACGTAGCCTTGAGAATTTTTAGAAATGTTATTATAACGTCATTGTAATCCAGATGTGTCAGTGAACACTAGAGCCTAGTAGTACAGTCCTCTGCTTCGATGCGAAGAAACGAAAGGTGAAAATATTCGTGACAGTATTCTTTGAAGCTACAGAACCGAAACACATCCTAATGCAGAAAAAAAGAGAAAGAACTTTAGAGAATGTATTGGCTTCATCTTTAGTAGATTAAAAAAAACTTTATTATTGTCCGGCGGATTCACGGCCTGGGCTCAGGTTTCTTATGTCAGGACGTCAAGGCCTTGCCTCTCCACCGTTTCACGAACAAGATAACGTATTTTAGCTCTTGCACCATCTTAATTCTTCTCAATAGGTGATCCAGGTTCGCTATCGTTGTTGTTTATCCAGGCGAGTATGCTTCTAGGCTGGACCACGTCCATCGAGCTATTTTACATTAATAAAGAAAACGGACTTGTTCATGCGTTTGTAAGCTATTTCATGTGACATTTGTGTTTTCGTGTGTGTGTGCGTGCGTGAGTTCGTTTGTGTGTCATCTATCTCTTTATTTTTCCCCTCTGTCTTCCTTTCCCCCTCTTCTTCCCTACCCGAAGGAGCCGGCAGGCGTTGTGCCCCTATAGTTGTTAGTTGTCATCAAACAAACAAAGAGTTTATTACAGGTAGACGCTCTATATATCCTACCCTATAGTGTGCTTTCTGCGTGTACATATGTGAAGGTCCCACTTCGTCATAATTCACTCGCAGGTCGCGGTATCGAATCCCAGCTAAGGCGGCTGCGTTTTCGATGGAGGCGAAAATGCTATAGCTCCGTACGCTCAGATTTGGGTGCGCGTTAAAGAATCTCAGGTAGTCGAAATTTCTAGAGCCCTCCACTAAGGCGTCTCTCATAATTATATGGTTATTTTGGGACGTTAAACCTCATATGTCATTCATTAACGCTAGTGGTACGAGCGAGCCAAACCTAGGGTGCTATTCTGAGCACTGTCTGAATTCGTCATGTCAGATTCCACCATTTATCGGTGATAATTGGCCCAGTGGGCTGCTACAACTTCTCTGATTGCCTTAAAATGCCATCATTACGAAATTGGACAATACGGCGGTATTTCACAGTTTCTAGAATAGCATCTCTCAATTGGCCGCAAGCTGCTGTGCTAATTGCGGAGTAAAAATATGGTGTCGATGCCCCGCCTCTGTAGCACTGGCTCCACTACCTGTCCCCGATGACTTGTCCCCGAGTATAATCAGGTGACCCTTACCTCGACACGTTTATTATCTCCCAGGACAACAATGATGCATTGTCAGACAGACAGAAAGGCACATAGATAGATAGATAGATAGATAGATAGATAGATAGATAGATAGATAGATAGATAGATAGATAGATAGATAGATAGATAGATAGATAGATAGATAGATAGATAGATAGATAAGGGTGTCAAGCCGCGCTCGACAACGCTAATCTGTCTCTACTGGACCTGGACTCATCGTCGTCCCACAGCCTGTTTATCTTTAAACCCCCCCCCACCACCACGCAAGCTTTCAAGTACATTTGCGACCTGCTAATATGGCCTTAAACCCACCCTTGCATGGTGTCCCTTCCTGTTCGCTGTCAGCGCTGGGGAAACTAAAGCGCCTCCTTCACAAAAAAAGTGCACCATTTATTACTTGGGATTACGTATAACCTATACTATACCGCAGACGGGAAGTAAACAAAGTAAGTGAATGACGAAATCGCTTTTTCAAAGAGAAGAGCGTGAACGCTGAGAGCAGGTACTCCGAGCTAAGACTGGTCCACGCGCTATCCGTAAGCCAGTCTGAAGCCCTTGTAATTGGCACGTGTAATCAGGGTGGGATTATCGGCTGGTGATTATTCCATTTCGGCGCCACCGGTATCCCCACGACGATGGCGGTGACTTATCAAAAGATTTAGTATTTAACCATTACTCTTGCCTTTTCTTCTTGCACAAAGCAGAAGTTTCGGCTTTGCGAAGACAGAAATGCCAAGCCCCTATATTTACTAACTCGCAAGTTTTTGCAATTCCTCTATTTATTTCTTTACTTTTTTATTTATTAATTTATTTTTTATTATGAAAGAGTGCCCTAATACGAACAACATTGGAATGGTGTGACCTAAGGCCCCTAAACTAAAAAAAACTCACATGATCCCATACACTTAAGAGTTTTCTACAGTAATAACTAAAGGAAACTCTGGCGCTGCGATCGTTCAACTACCATTCCCATGATGCGTAGTACGCGGATTTGCATAGTCTTCCTGCTTGCGGCTTGGAATGCACTTGTGACTTCCATTGTTCGTGGGTTTTCGCTTTTTTTTATAAAAGAGCTGATGATTGTAAACTTCGCAACCCGATTTCAATTTGGAAGTTTAAAAGCTTAAGTTAGTGAAGTGGAAGTGCTGGACATTTGCTGACTTGCGTCTAGCGACAAAGCGACTCCAAGCCACGCAAAGCCATGTGGAGTCGGAAGAGCAAACTTCAAAGAGTGTGCTGCTGCTCAAGGCATTACGCGTAGCAGCTCCCTAAGACACTAGTGCCATAGTTCCTTCGAGTATATTTACAAAAAACTCGTTGCCCTTTACATCGGTTTCCATCGACGAGAAAGTGACAGCCACCTCCTTCTTGCTTTTCGATACGTCGGTGTACTGAACCTCCCACGTGCCCCTTCAAAAACTTTCTGCAACTAACGTTCTTTTGACATGCCTCCAAGATCGGAGGCATTCTTTTGCTTTCGGCATCTCACAGTGTTTTGCATGACCTCCAATATCGCCAACCTTTCGACAAAGCAATAATGTCACGTGATGAAGTCACTACGCGATGTCATCACATGATATTTTAGGGGACGTTAGTCCTGTTGTGTGACGTTATCTTTTTCATTAAATGCCCAGTAAACCACCCAACGGCCAAATAATTGTTATGAAAAAAACGCGCGACATTGCTTTGCGAACATTCTGCGGCAAGAATCTCGCAAGTACGTGCAATATTAAGGAAATTACAGGGGTAAGAACATCGGTTAAATTACAGGGGTAAGAACATTGGAATAATCACGTAGCTTCGCCAACCTCCTCTCTCACAGGGTGGGGAAGGCGTTGCCCGTCGTCGTGACTGACTTAGATGCGTGCTAGGTCAAGTCAACGATCGGCGAAATCACGTCACTGCGCGTGAAAGAAGGATTAGTCAGGCGTAAGAAAGCAGCGCGGGAATGGTTTTTTGAAATGGAGGCTCCGCGTGGAGCGCAGCGCTGTAATATTCGGGAAACGTCATCACCACAGTCTGCTCTACGAATTGCCGAGATTATTTGGGAGGTGAAAAAAAAGTAGGAGCCTGTTGACTGGCCCTCTAAAAGTCATTCGAGTTGATTAGCCCTTTTCTTAATGAGAGTAATTTCCCTACATCATATTCATCCGATGTCACCCTTAGTTTCGATGAAAACTGTCGCTTTCGTACCAGATTCATTTTTATGAAGGATTATTTTCAATATTTGAAAAAGCAGAAGTGCTAAACCAGAAGTGTTTAGGAGAGAGACAAAAGGGCCACTCGGGGCTAGCGCGGCTTAAACACGATATTTTCCCATTGTTTTTAGTGGACAACACTTACTGCACTACGAAGTAGTTTGTATTTATTTATTTACTAATTCACTTCTTCATATGTTGGTTACTTTAATAGCAGTGGCCTATCGCACGTAACGGAGAAAGATGCAAAGTTTTTAAAGATTGAGGCTTTTTGAGCAAACCACTAACACTGAAGCACTGGTTGAGCCAGTTAATTTTACTGATACTTTAGCGACTACAGGAATCAAAGTGATACAGTTTGACCTGTTTATTAAAAGAGTCATGAATACTTAAAAAACGAACCAACTGCAAATTTATTGAAACAGACCAACCTCTCATCACAACATTGGCCGTGGCACCAAAAGCATGTAAGCAGCTGTGTTGAAAGCTGTGTCTGCAAGATGAACTAACAACATGAATGAACGCAAACACAAAACTTGTGTCTGCTGTTTTCCATGAAGCTGAATGCAGTCGTAATCCCCACCTTGAGTTGCGTAACAAGATAAAGACAGGAACTGGTTAACATGCTAAGCTTCAGCATAATAAAAACTGAGTAAGAGGTTTTTATAAGGAACAATTTCACCACGCCATCAATGTAGCATGGGGAGTGTCGTAGGAATTTGGGCCGCATGCAAATTCGTCATCTAGTGATTGAAAACAATAGAAATTATGTTTAACTGATCATAGATTTTGATTATGTGTGTTCTCCCGTCGGTGAGTATTATTCGAAAACTAATCGGCATTTCAAAATATTGTATTCGATTCGAGTACTGAATAGCAAGAAATGTCATTGCGTTCGCTATTCGAAATTTTCAAATATTCGACCACGTTGATTTTCACTTCTTCCCTCAACGCTACTTGGAAGGGCTCCCCAGGTTCTTCCTGTGGCATGCACACCTTTTAGTTTCATCACCACACTTTTTGTATAAATGCGCATTCATCAGCGGATATATGGAGCCTTGCAGTTATATTAAGGGTGTCTATTTCTTACTGAATGCACCTTCCTGGCTTCAACATATTCGATGGTTTCCTTAAAGAGACTGAATACTTTGTGAAAATCCTGGCTTGTAATGGAAGCAGCCTTGGTGGCTTGAGGCCTACTTGTAGGCTTCTTGTACAGTCAGTTTCAGAAGTAACTAATCATTTTCACTTAGGGTACTGCCTATGCATTCATCGTACATTGCCGCCAGGGCAGGGATGGCACACAGCTCTCCCATAGTAGAGCACCTAGTGCTCTAAATCGTTTACTACTTTTTCTAAACACACATGCATCCAGAAATAGCCAAATTAGGACGGCTCACTGCTCTCCCATAGTTGAGTACGAAGTACTCGAAATCTTTAACCGCTTTCTCTATACACATGGCTGTTGAACCGTGCAAAGGATAGATAATATACGCGTTCTCGGCTTGCACATTGCGGCAAGCAGCCAGAACGATCAGGCCATCAGAAGAATAGAAGGCGCGGTTACTCAGACCATCAGACTACTGAGACGCATATGAAACCGACACAGCGGGAGGAAAAAGGGCAACATGAAAAGGCGAGTTCAATTTTTCGCAATGAGCTGAATAATGTATAGCATCCCACCTAAAGTGACAGGTAGCGGAGCAAACAAAGATTGATGACTGAATCAGGAAGGCCTACAAGCAGGCCATAGGGCTACCGATGAGCACCAGCCCAAGTAAATTACTAGATCAGGGTCTCCACAATACGGTGGAGAAATGGATGTAGGTACAGATTATAGCGCAGTATGAATGCCTCTTCAAAAGCACAACGGGCAGCCACATACTGGAGAGTTTAAAAATGGGATTCTACGCACAGCATGAAGTCGAATTCGAAGTACCCAACAACACCAGAGATAGGTTGGTCATCCTTCTTTTGCCGAAGAACATGCACCCCGAATACCACATGGGTATAGGCGAGAACGGAGAGGACATGATCTACAGAGGAAGTATGACAAATGTAGATACGCAGTGTTTGGAAACGTGGCCAATTATGATAACAGGTGTGGCTTCGTGGCCACTGTAATAGATCATAAGCAAGTTTATAGGCTAGCGTCACAGTACGCACAGAGCATGTGGAGACAGCAGAGTAAGTGGCCATCACGTTCGCACAGGCCAACACCTTAGCGGCGTGGTTATTAGGGACTCCCAGGCAGCAGTCCGCACCTACGCCAATGGCCCAATCTCTCCTGAGGCATTGATAATTTTACTCGCTGGCAAAAGTGAAAATAGGGACGTTTACATCTTATGAGGACGTGCCCACACTCACCATCAACGAGGCGGCACGCGGACGGCTCCCCCCCCCCCACTCGGCCGCGAAGTCGCGTGAGGAGCGGGAATGGGAGAATTGCCTCACCAATTTTAGAAACATTACACAGCATTACAGACTGGCTAGGGGAAAGTTTTTCAAAACCTGAACAAGAAGCAGGCGGTCACGTGGCGACAGCTGCAGACTACAACATTTCCGAACCAGATGATCTTGAATCTCTCTTACCTTAACTCCCTCACGTTACAAGTCTCATGAGGCCAAAGCGGCCCTTACATATGTTATGGGAGTGTGACAGAGGTGGGGCTTTAGACGGGGACACAGCCTCGAACAGAATGCGCTGGGAGAGTGCACTTCTCAGCCATGCCCCCGAGGACCATCTGTGGGCCGTCCAGCGGGCCGTGGCAGCCGCCAGAGCTCAAGTCGTGGCCGATACCTAGGCAAGGTATTTCCCTAGATCCCTCATTAACTCGTCGGACTTTTCCTTTTGAAAAAGTTGTCCCTCTCTTCTCTCTCTCTAGGGTACACTGATTTTGTTCTTTTCCACCGCACACCCCTTTACTATAGTATATAGCGTTTTACCTCATTTCTTTTTAATTTTGTTCTAAACAACAATGCAGACTCCGACGGCAATCCGCCATACTTCAAGCGAACTTGGTAACCCGCGGGAAATAGTGGCGGCCTACGTGTACAACCCGGATGAGTTTAAGGAAGGGAGAGATCCAGGCTGCTACGCCCCAAGCCCCTGAAACGAATATGAGGATGAGGAGGTGCAGGAAGAGAGAGCAATAGATGAATAGACAGAAAGGTAAGCAAATTCTCAGAGTGGCTGCCTTCCTTTTTCTGGGGTAGGGGATGCGGGATATGAAGGGTAAAATCGACAGAGTTCTTAACGGCTTCGCTGAAGACGACTCGAGGTCGAAAGTGACCTCATTTTGCCTCTCAGCCGATGTATTGACGCAGACTCTACACCACTGGAAACCTGTTTGAACCAAACGTGGGTTTGCAATGCCTCCGAGATTGCAGACACCTCACATGGTTTCGCACTGCCTGAGTGATTGAACTCCCTTTAGCCAGGTTATAGTTGAACTTTTTGACGGGCTACACAGAATTTCTTTTAAATACACGCGAGGAAACTGTGGCACAAGTGTCAATGGGAGCTGCAACGCAAGGCACTTCGGCCAGCATGAGAATGATCGGTAGTAGATGAATTTGCCTAACTTTCGTACTTTATGTTGCGTTTGGTTTCGCGAAGTTTGAAGCTGCTTTGTCACAAAAACATAATCAACAATAGTTTATCAGTCAGTCCTCAGCATTTTAACCTTTTAGGCTCACCAGTTCAAATCAGGCCACGAAGTTCGAAACGGTGTTTCTTTTATTAGAGACAAAAACAAAACACTACAATGAAGGAAGTCGAAACAGCGTTCAAAGTGCGCAAACACGAAGGCAAGGCAAATCCATTTACCACCCATCATTCCCTTGGTCTAGGAATGATGGCAGCGCCAGAGTGCGCTGTAGTTAATTTCAGGAAAATCTATGTCGTGCTTCGAGGAAACAAAATAGGCGAAAGAAAAATGAAACAGGACATCACAAGTTCGCGCTTGTGTTCTACCGTTTCGTTCTACCTTCGTCGATTTCGTTTCCTTGAAGCGTTCAAAACGTTTACTATATTGTTACGGAAACAAAATATGTACTACCTATTGACCCTTACACTGGCTCTTCAGGCTGTACTGCATGCAATGCCATAACTTTGTCGTATGATTTTACGGCACGTGACGTAACTGTGGCGTCTAGACAATGTGATAAATTTCGCTTATCTGTGACATCTTCGTCACGTCACCCACTCGGGTCTTCTCGCGATGACAATATTTAACATCACTACTACCCGTTGCCCCGAGACACAAGGCGTCGCCAATATGGGAGACCGATCAAATTTCGCGTTTCATGCGGCATCTAAGGCTCCCACCCTATAAGGAAGCGGGAGGATTCGTGATTCGTTTTGACCATCCAGGCTTCCTTCTCATGCGCCTCAGCCAGAGAGCACAGTCTTCTACTGCATTTAATCATGCCCACTGGGCCCCACCGTGGTGGCCAAGTGGCTAAGTTACTCGGCTGCTGACCCGCAGGTCGCGGGCTCAAATCCCGGCTGCGGCGGCTACATTTTCGATAGAGGCAGAAATGTTGCAGGCCCGTGTGCTCATGTTTGGGTGCGCGTTAAAAAACCCCAGGTGGTCGAAATTCCCGGGGCCCTCCACTACGGCGTCTCTCATAATCATATGGTGATTTTGCGACGTTAAACCCCACAAATCAATCATCAACCAATCATCATGCCCACCTAAACGAGGCCGTAATCACCACACTCTGAACAATTATCGAGTAAAAAGGGCACCTTTTAGTCCAAGAATATATCGTCATCCGGCTCTCTTGCGTGTCCCCAATCGAAAACCCTACGCTGGCCACATTTCTCACAAGAATGCTTGGTCACGCTGATAGCGCGCATGTGGTTTGTAACCTGAAAGTGCCAGGCACGGGGCGATAATGCAAGGAAAGGAACGCAAGATCGAATACGATTATTGTTGTCATACCAAAAAAATATTGGCTAATCACACGTATAGTGGGAATTGATGACACGCGAAGCACTAAACTGGAAGAATCATACGTCACTCTAAACTGACCATAACGTTACGAGGCGGGCGTAAATTAAGCCGTACATGACTTCCATGTCACCATTATCAGAGCACCTAGGGCTGTAGCTTGTAGCCATGTTTTACATGACAGGCATTTCTTGATCATTGTTTGGACGTACCATTTACCTTCGTCGTCTATTCACATCACGTAATTCTAAACTCGGTATACGTGAAGCTATCGAAACGGGCACGAGAGCGCTATAAGCGTAGCATGTAGTCATGTTTTACATAACTCGCATAAATGATTATTATGTTTTGACGTGTCATTAACCTTCGTCCTGCATTCACGCCACGTAATTCTAAATTAGGTTTACGTAAAAGTAGCGCATCGGCCGCGAGCGCACCACGAGCGTAGAATGTAGTCAATTTCTTGCGTGACACGCATCTCAAGATTATCGTGTTTGCACCACTTATATACCTTCATCATCCATTCATGTCACAAAATACCGAATTTAGTGTATGTGAAGCTAGCGAAATGACCGGGAGCGCCACATAAGCGAGGCATGTGTTCTTACATGACATGCATGTTATGATTGCTCGTGTAGGCCTGTCACTTATGTTCACCATGGAATCATGTCATGCCATACCAGTTTTGCGGTATGTCACGTGAACGAAACCACTGCAGGAGCAGCAAGACCATGTCATGTAAATCATGACATTCATGACATACATATGCCTTGACTTTTATTTTATCATTAGTCAGTTATGCTCGTCATACAGTCACGTTATGCCATACCAGTTTCGGTATATAGATGCCAATACTCAAACGACCAGGAGATCTGAAAGTCGTCGGCGGATAGATAGATAGATAGATAGATAGATAGATAGATAGATAGATAGATAGATAGATAGATAGATAGATAGATAGATAGATAGATAGATAGATAGATAGATAGATAGATAGATAGATAGATAGATAGATAGATAGATAGATAGATACGCTCAATGTTACCGAAGTTCACTGAAAAATGCTTATCATTTAAAATGTGCCCCTCCTACTCGATCATTTCTTGGATAACAGTGATCGAACCCGCGTCCTTAGCTTAGATTTGAAGATAATGAAACAGGATGCAACATGCATTGACATGAAAGCTCAGTTTAATCGCATATATGGGCGTATACATTAAAAGCATTTGCATGAAGGGCTGCGATAATGGAACTACGCAATTGAGAATTGAGAGACCGTATGGCGCCGTCTATTGCCGCAGTCATGCACGAGCATCGTCAAACACTCATTTGGTCGCACACAGATGGCAGAGGCGTGCTTTAGCGCCACATTCAAACAAAAACTTTGCCATTGCTGTAACACATAGTAACCTTTTACACCATGCTAGGCTCAAGGCGATTTCTTTATACGGATGAATAATAATCATTGAAACGAAGCTGCTCAGACGGGATTCCGTCGGGTTCTTGACTTTAGAAGCTGCTCTACTTTTCCGACAATGTCCTTTCCATTCAGTATATTTCGTAGTGAGTCAGAATTCAAGCACGGTGCAGCAGTTGCGCTCTCAGCCGCTGTTGGCGCCTCTCACATCATTTAGCGCAGTTTGATGTAGGTTACGGTCATGGGCATTCATTGGTACGTGCCAAGATGGCGCGACATTGTTTCGCGTGACGTTCGAAAACGGAAAGGGTAGGAGGCAGATCTGTACAGCTCAGACCCGCCGAACCAAGAGGCAAACATTCGTGAAACGTGCGAGGACAGCGGCCCGCGCCAACGGGATCCGAATCTAAGGATCCCAGTCACCTATCTTCTTGCGCAGAACATCTGATAAACGTTTTCTTCTCTCTCTGTCGGAAACCATCACCTGGAAGCGTCATCAAAGGCATGAGCACAATGGGGTGGCGTGGGCACTCCGCCTCTCCTGATAATCTTTAGGAGGGGGGGGGGGTGACAAACCAGTGACAAACTTTCCCTCAGTAGCATCACTCTTGTCATTCGATCCAGGTGTTTGACAACAATGGCAGCCAAGGACCTCTAATGTTGCATTCGAAAGCTGACTACCTTCCACGTCTACCCCCAAAACATTAATAACTATTGCGAGGGCTTAAAGTACGAAAACAGCGATAATATTATGAGGAATATGCCACAGGGGAGGCCTCCCCAAATTTCTACTATACCCCGGGTTCTTTAACGTGCACTCAATTCTAAATGCGCCAATTAATGTCAACGTTTGAAGCGCAGTAGGTGCATTTATCGAATGCTCAAGAAGCCGTCCGTACAAAAGGGGTAGTGTCTATTTCAATGCAGTGCCGTACCAAAAAAAAATCATTGAATATTAAGCATGAAAAAGCAGAACTATAAATTTCGTCGAATTTTTTAACCACTCTCTTTTTCAATGTTTAGAACCAAACCACATGATTTTCAGCTTCGCTGCTCGAAATGCGGCCGATTGCAGCAGAAGAATTTACATAACGTCTCATATGTGTATGTCTCGGGGTGATGTGAACACACTCCGTCCTAGCGACATTCATGTGAATAGAGAGAATCGAAATGCACGCGAGCTGAGCGTCTTTTTCGCCCCTTCTGCGTTCGTGTTAGAGAAAAATAATATAAATTTGGCGGGCTGCATGAAATGTTCTCACACTTCATGCCAAAGTTGACGTAGGAATGGTACAGGGGGAGATTTGCTATGGAACACTGGAGACATGCTATGACACCAGCAACGGCGCGTAAACACCAAAGCCCTAAGCGCTGATCATCAGACAGCCTTAGTTGGGCGTGCGACCGACGGACTATTCATCAGATCGCCACACTCAGAATAATACGCGTAAACAGGACTCCTGCCCAGGCGCACCATGCGGAATGCGACGGCGATGCGTACGCGACGCGTGTAGTCAGTACTACACGCGCATCTTGAAGCCATGGGGGATCACTCCCGAAATCCAAGCGCTGGCTCATGACATTGCTAGTAAGCACGGCGTGCAGCTACGACTACAGTTGAGAACCTTTTTCAGGCGGCGCAGGGGCGCTTTCACCGGGCACTAACCTGGTACACCTCGTACCAACGACTCCGTTAACGCAGGTCTGCCATGACTGAGAAACAGTGATAGCGAAATGCTAATGGCACTCCATCAACAGCCCTGGTGACGTACAAGCATCCTCATAGGAATATATACCAAATACGTCCGTGCATAGCGTCTCTAAGAACATGGATGTTGTGCAAGGCATAGTACATGGCGTTAGGCAGACAGCACCATTTATAGCAAAGAGGTCGCAGCCATGGTTTGCAAGGCGTGGGAAACGGCAGTTAAGGCGAGGATACCGAAAAACAAGACCGTATGCTGTCGTCGGATGCGTTCATATTATGTTGTCTCTTCGCGTTACGCAGAAAAAAAAGAGACATGCGTACACGAGCGCCTAAATGTAAACTTATTTCCCTTGTAACGGCCAACTCTGACGAAGGAAATTCATTTGTATTATGTTTTTAATGGATCCATTACTAGCCAATAGGCTAAGGATCCAGACATTCATGCATGTATTTGGTGAAAATGAAAAAGAGACCATAAACAATCTTGAATCTTGAACTATAGTAAGGTTGCGAAAAAGTGGAGTGAGGGTGAGGTGGAGGCGAGGGGGTGTCTCCAAGCATTGCTGTTAATTGCTAGTATAGCAATAAGATGGAAATCAGTGAAATCAGGGGAAGGGCGGAAACGAGGATAGGAGGGGACGCCACGGCATCGCAAGTCTTTCCTTTGCCGTTGTGGAGGCCTAGCGGGCTTGCATGATTAGAAAACCAGGGAGCGCTGGCGCGTGAACCAGGTCGAACGGAACTGCTTGAACGCGACAGCATAAACGTTTTCTGGAAGTGCACGGCAGTCGCATTTCGATGAATGGCAGAGGCCCGTTTACTGTGCGATGGCAGTGCGCATTCGAGAACACCAGATGCGCAATGGCATAAGAGTAGTACAAAAAAAGACAAGGACAACATAGTGAACGCCACGAGTGCTTTCTTTCTTGTCCTCGTCTTGTTTTGTGCTACTTTTGCTCCATAATTATTCAGTATCAATTCAATCGCTTCTCCTTCTTTACAACACCAGATGGTCAAACTTTCCGGAGCCCTATACACTACAGCATCTCTCGTAATCATATCATGGTTTTTGTAAGTAAAACACTAGATATCATGATAACATGACGTCATCGCTTAGTGAAAAGTTTATTGAGAAGGTAGGTCAATACTACATAAGGTGGTTTCGCTGTGTCTCGAGAACCGACTGAATAGAAGACTAAGATGACGGCTTCTGCTGTGGAGTCGTGTTAGGCGATGCATAAGGGACCGCTAAACTTTCCTTTCTACTCTGATTTTATTGAAACCTGCAACCACCACAGCCGCATTACACTTGTTTTTTTTACAAATCCTTGTAGCAGTATTCAATCCCAGAAAATAATTACAGATGTCTATTTGATGATGTTCAGAAGTAAGGTTTATTACTTCTTGTAGTCTCCGCGAATATCGCCCACTACGTCTTTTATGAAGTAGTGTGTGATATTCGCGAAGGGTACACGTTTTAGCGATGAGACCCTCCAGAGCTTCACCCCACTCATCATCATTCGTGGATATGCTGTGATTTTTTATCCATCGGCCGTGGCTATGGGTACCAGGCCACTGTGAATTATATTTGAACGGAATGGCGGCCTTTTTAGCCACAAGATTACTGAGTGGACTGTTCATTGTAATTTTACCCGACACGGCTTACGCGACAGCATTAAGGTTCAGGGATGAGTTTTTTTCAAAGTGAAGCAGGTAAATGAATAAATATAAAGAATGAATAAATATAAATATTTTGTGCATCGAAAACATTGCTGGCATAAACAGTGGTATCTCGCCAGTTGTAAGTTCCTTATGCCAGATAATGCTGTAGAGTTGAAGGTGTCCCTGTTGTACATGTCTTGCAAAGAATCGAAACAATCAGGTGATTATTTTTATTCTATCATCGTTATTTTCATCAGACTAAAAGATTCCTTTAAAAGGTTCTTTTCACAAGCTAGGGTTAGGAGTAACTGCTCCAATAATTTTATCACTTGTCGGCACATCATTTGATTACTGCCACAGGGATGTCTGCTCTATACTGTACTCAAATACATCGAAGAAACGAAAAAATTGCCGGGTCAGTGTATTCTCTTAGTTATTCATATTCCTAGCTTCCGATTCGTCGTCATTTTTATCGGGAAGCTTAGGTGATCTGACTGCTCGCTTATTAAACATTTTTATATATCCGTAGTTTTATTTTCGAACTAGTTTCCCAGCTTGGCTTAAGTTCCCTAGTTCATTATTTCACAGGCGTCGTGAAACGGTCACTCCTAACATGACAATGCGGAAGCACCGGCCTCCTCACGCACTAACCAGATGACGCCAGCGTGAGTAGGGTACACCTGTATAGAGTTGCCCATCGAGGAATGCGGAACTCCACGGCAATATAACTCCATTTCACACATCAAGAGCAACGCTGTGGAAGCTATAGTGAGACTTCTTGCAATGAGTGCGTTCGCGCTAAGAAATAGTACGATGATTTTTCCATCTGAGGCATGCTTTTGTTTCATCTTTGGTCTTAATAATAAATACACGCTTTGGTAGCCGGAGGTAAAGACGCCCCCGTTATACAGCCGTCTATAGGTTGTTTTGGATCACTTAGCGTCTCTTCGTTCTCGCCTCTTGATGTTTTACTTGTCGCCTTTCGCGACGTTGTTCGAGCGTTTCGTGCTTGTCTCGCACGAGCATTTACACCGATGAAAGCCAACCACGAAACGCGCGTAGTCACACATTTTGAGGACCGAACTTCTTGCATAGCCTCCACAGCGTTGCATTTGATATGAAACGGAGTACAGCGAGTGCGCACAATTTAGGACACCCATTGGAATCTTTGCTAAACGCAATCGACGCTATTTAGAACTCGGCAGCTCACGTTGTATTAAGTAGCGTCCACATGAGACGCGGATCTTGTGGTAAAGACGCCGATGCACGTCCCTTGCGCACGCTCGCTGGTGTCATGGATCCGCGCGTTCCTCGATAGGCAACGCGTACATGCTGGTCTGCTTGGGCTGATATCACCTAATTAGTGCGTTTAGCCGCCGATGCTGCCGCATTACCATAGTAAGGCGACCTTTTCTGCCACCCAGTATTTAGTCCACCCCGGCTGTTAATGAGTGCGGCCCATACGAGGTTATAATCAACTTCTTTCTCGCTGTGCTTCGAATAGAACTGGCGTCGAGATGGGGCCGACGGGACAGCGTTTTCGCTTTTCCTTTGAAGCGGACATTTTCGTGCTACGCAAGGTCCGCGAGCAGGATCCCTACAAGGCACCACGGTTGTGGTGTGCCATCGCCGAACAGCTGTCGCGGACCCTCGGCAAGCCTGTAAGCGCTCGTGCAGTTCGGGAGCGGTGTGACCTGCTGCTCGCCCACTTCACCAAGGACGACCGGGGCAACTTGAGAAAGTGAGTGTGCTGTTCGTTCAAACAGCGTGTAGCACTGTCCCCGACGGTGCAGTGCTTAGGTCGTTCAGGGCTGAACGTGCAACTGACGCAGGTCGGGCCCGGAAGAGCGATGTCGCGAAAGAGAGCAGCTGCTCGGGGAAATTTTCGATATGGCCCGCAGACACGGATACTGTATTCGTCCTAGCGCTGCTAAGAAGGCGGCGGGCACAAGTGGTTCACTTTCGCGGGCGTCTTCGCAGCCATCTTCGAGAATTGATAGAGCCGAACGCCGAACCACATCGGTGGGTCGCGACTCGGCTGCTGCTTGTCAGCGTGCTGAACCCGAGTCTAGAAATGGCTTCACCGGGTTTGGCCAGCAGCGCAACTTGGGTAAGTTATCTCATTAGTGACTGAATTATGAAGTGCACACGCACATTAAAGCAAGTTGGCGCAGTGACGCTGGTGCTTACAGGCGTTACTTTGCGGTGTCATGTGCTACGTAGTGAAAGTGCAACAAAAAGACGCTTGTTTTGACAAACGTTTCATTAGTGTAGATAGGCTGCAGTATTGCGTGACCTTATTAAAGTACACATGACTGGTCTCCTTCATTCAATGCGAGATCTTATTTTAAACCAAACGCTTTTTTTGTAATGTTGCTAGTAGAGATTGGAGCGCTCTTCAACCTTGACACGAGCCTACAGACATCACTAAGCGCCCACGCACTTGATGAAGTCTGTAGGCTCGTGTCATGGCGCGTGACCGTGGAGAGTGTATTGTTACAGTGCGCATAATGATACGGATTCAAGGGGGGGGGGGAGGTCGTTTGTTTTTCATTTAAAACAATTTTGTCGTTTGGAACCGCATGTTATTAGGAACGTGAAAATGCAAAAAACATTGCAGCTATATTTTGAAAGCGAAACGCGAGTGTTTACAATTTAATATTGAATCAGGCAAATTACATTGTAGTAGCAGTCTTTGAAAGGCCCAATGATTTCCCACAGTATTAAAGTTATGAGCGAAACAAATGAATGGCTCTTCTTATTCTTTACATGTCACCATCACCCGTACGTTTCCGTCACGTGTACAAATCGATGCGACTTATTTCGAGTCCGCCTGCATAGAGTGGTTCCTCGTGCTATTTAATGCAAGGCCATGTCATAACTTTTGAAACTTATATTTAGGGATGTTAGAAGACATAACTGCAAAAGGAAAATAACCATCAACATCGTTGTTTAGGAAAGGAGGCACTTTGCTCGTAAGCACGATTTTCATTCAAATCATAAGTAAGGATTCGAAAAATGTACAATCATTCACCTAACATAACCTTACCAATAATCCAAAACTTAAGTAAACAGTACGTGCGTATGGTTCACATACGGCAGGTACCCACTTGCGGATGTAAATAGCATGTTCTCTAATCAGTGTGCACATTCGCTTCGTAAGAGGTAAGCCAATCATCCGTACGTATTTGGTACCTCGTCACTAGAGCGCACAGTTGTATTACTTTGATATGCTTTTAAAATTTTCTTGGTCGTAGTTGAGTAAGGGCTATGTCTCGTAGTAGTCCTATTCTAAAACACCAGATGCCCCAAGGAGTTGGCATATCTTGAAGCATTTGTGACTTACTGAGAAGGTAGCACAGTCTATTATAATTACCTGCACCATTCTAACTTCACCTGGGGTCACCTAGGGCGTCTGGCACAGGGCTGCTGGTTACCTCGCCACCAGAGGGGTCTCACAAGCTGCTTGACGAGCTATCGCAATCACCTGTCCGTCAGACACTGTCATTAAAGGGAGACAGCGTCACGGGATCGCGAGAAACATCAAGCGAAGCAGGACACGTCGCTGCCATGTTTGCACAGAGAACACCAAAGGGTAAGTGGCACGCAACAACTATGACATCAAGATTTTCAAGTGTATACGTTGCAGTACTGTATGCTGAAAAGACAGCCAAACCATAAGAAAAAAGGAAATACCAGAACAACATTGGTTGCTGCCGCATGCAACACAAAAAACAACAACAAGGAAAATGAACACATTTGTCAAAATTGCCCGTGGGAGGTCTTAGCACACGCAAAGCAGAGCAGTCGCTCTTGCGAAACAGATTTTTTTTTGTGTTTCACAAGTAAATCAAACAACTAATAATAAACCTCAGCAAGCACACTTAGTGCGTACTAAAAATCATTAAAAACAGACAGAAGGGTGAGGCACATCGCAATATAAATTGCACGAAGACTTACAAAGCATCACAAACCTCACCGCAAGAACATCTCTGCAAGCAAGGCTCCCAGCCATACACGTGACATATAAAACAAGACTGCCTATTTGAAAGGCCATGTTATGAAGGTTCAAGTGACATTGTCACACCAATAACGTCAAAGGCGTAATGGGAATAGCACACCGCATGTTCAAAAGGTTGCACAAGTATGAAAGACACCCTAAAAAAGTCAGTAAACAAGAAATCAAGAAATCAGATTATTTTCTGCAACATGTTCCTTTGACTCCCGAAAAAATAAACAAAATCAAAATACGTATTCTATGGAGCGTGACCACTAAATTACAACCTTTACCACAAAACAACAAGCATCACTTTGCTGTGTGGGAAAATGAACAATAAAATTGCAAGTCATTCAGTATCCACATTGCATGGGCATTTTAGTCGATTACTGATCGATGGCCCCAAGGACGCGACAGTAGCTGTCCTTAATACCACTGAATATGTTTAGACGCTGCCGGATGGCTTCCACAAGGCATTGGCTGGGAAGTACCAGCCAACAAGAGTCCTAAAGATGTGTTCGACTCACGTGTTTCATGGTTGCGTGCTACGCCAAACCTTTGCTTCGATGTCCAAAAATTGTCGCAAGTCTACCACCGCCACTGCTACACTTTTTCTTTTCTTTAAGCCACACCACTGATAAAACATCAGTACATTCAGTATCTCGGCTTTCCCGCATGTACACTGTCGTCGTTTATGAAAGAAAACACGCGTACGCGTGACCTGCGCTCTGCGGCGGCTACCTACAGCACCATCAACCGACAGAAAAGAAAATCGCGTTCGCTTTCAGCGTCATCTGTTGCCGAAAAAAATAAGAACGAGTTATGGCCGGTAGAAAAGCGCTGCTAGATTGCACTGTCTCTGCTCACGCCTGCAGTGTGTAGTCCACTGCCAATAAATCAAACGTTGTTCACGATCACAGCGCAAGCAGCAGTAATTGCCCGTTATCGTTCGCCGCGTGAGCGATCAGGGAACGTAATCTAGCAGCGCTTGTCTACCGGCCAAAACTAGTTATCTTACTTGGCCATAGATGACGCGAAAAGCGAACGTGCTTTCTTCACTTATTGGCTGATGGTTCTGTTGGCAGTCACCACAGACCGCAGGCCAAGCGTTTGCGCGTTTCCTTTTATAAAGGACGACAATGTGCAGCAACGTATGGTAGTCAGCAGACTTTGATACCAACGCTCCACCACGTGGCCTTGACCCGCTTCAACTGACGCCAGCCCCGAAAAGAGTTGGACATGGTAACTTTTCCATAGCTAACAATAGATGGAGCACTGGTCGATTTCACTAGTGCGTATCTGTTTCACTTCTGCCTGACCAGCGCGTCAAGTGCACTCACTTGGAATATCTGTTTTTGCCACGTTTCGCTCATGGCTGTGTTCTCACGAGTGATTGTAAAATTAAGTCATTGTATTTGTTATTTCGGGGGCGCGAGCAGTTGCACACAGTGGTTCAGTCCAAGATAAGCGCACGGCAACGAATTTCAGGGTTACGTGTTAGAACGCCGTGCCTAGAAAAACAGGACAAGACAAACTTGCCAAGTCAGTGTATTGACCCCCTGGCCAAGCAGAAGTGAACTGGTAGATTACTAGGGAAATCGACCCACGCTCTATCTATCTTTAGCTGCAGCAAACATGCCGTGTCTAGCGCTTGACGGCACTGGCTTCAGTGGCAGCGGGTCATGGCCTAGCAGTGGTTCATTCGATTTAAGCACGGAGAGGGCTGTACATCATTCTAATTTTTAACAGCGTTGCGAGATAGGGTGGCGTATAGCATCGTCAAGGCGTAACGACCTCTCCTGCCGATGCGCACAAAATACGATGAACTGCGACCACGATCCACTAGGCTGATGCCCGAAAATGCGACACCAGTGGGCGTGTGTAATCCCTTTGGACTCTGGCACTTTCCTGCTCAGTGTGTATGACATTAATAAATATAAAGAAAACAAACGAATTACAACGAATTGATTGGATCGAATACGATTGGATTTGATCGAATTACACTGGATTTCATTATTTCTAACATTCTCTCTTTAGGAGCTTCCCGAGTAGGTCGTTGTCACCGGGATAAACATTCTGCTGTAGAAAGAATACTCATGGACTCATAGTGGTTTTAATTGCAAATATATTGTCACGGTAACAAAATCAGTGCAAGTAAGGGTGTAGCAAACAGCGGAACAGCTTCGATCGAGCAGTGCGAGTTCGTCGTCATCTTTTTGCCGACCAAATCCTTCGACACGCACAAGTAATGATGACACTAGCCACGCAACAGCCAGAAACCCACTACATACGCGTGTCATTACTCCCCCTCTCGAAGAGCGTCGACTCAATGCTTTCAAATGTATGAAGGCAAGAGCAAGTCTTCAGCGTGAGTAATACGGCTTCATCCTAGCCACGTGGACGATGTCTGGCTGGGCACCACGACGGGAGGACAGCACGCTGGGCTCTGCGATAACTTCGTAGTTTACATCGCTGAGGCGCTGAAGAACCCGGCAAGGGCCGAAATAACGATGCAAGAGATTTTCAGAGCGTCCGCGTTTGCGTACGGGACTCCAGAGCCTGACTTTTCTGTGCCGAAGGTTGTACCTATGAGCATCGTGTTGTTGCTGAGAGCGAATGCGCAAGCGAGCTAGTCGTCGAGCTTCTTCGGCACGCTGCGCATACTGGTCAGCATTTACGGTGGTTGTCGTAAATGCGTCAGGTAAGAGAATGGCATCTAACTTCGTAGTAACTTCGCGGCTGTGAAGCAGGCGGAAAAGTGAAAAACCTGTATCTTTTTTTCACGGCGGTGTTGTATGCGAAGTTCCCATGGTCTACGTTGTTATGCCTGCGAGTCCACAGTGAACGTACATGCCTCTGAACAAGGCAATCTGTGTCAAGGCCAGCACGCGAGCCCGCCTGACGCGAACAACTCAACGGCGTCAGCACGCGGCGGTGCCTCTCTGCCGCGCACGCGCAGTGAGTCAATTCAACCAGCGAGCCCGTCGAGCAAGCAATCGGCGCCTTCCTGTCTGGCGAGTCTGACGCAATGCGTGGTTATGTCACTCGTCCTTGGGTGCAGCCACGTGCAGCACAGCGGCTCCAGATTCGATGAGAATGACGCGGCCCAGCGGCGACCCCATTGGAGGATTCTGACCTCACGACCAGCGGCGCTTCTGGTTGGACATTTGGTTACTCAAAGAATCCTCCCGGTGCGTATAAAAAAAGCCCTGCGGCGCGTCGCGAGCAGTTGACTTATGTGTCAGAGAAAAGGCTCGGCTCTTCGCGTCTCTAAACTGTCGGCCCCAGTGCCGAGTATGTAACGCCTCTGTATATAGGCTGTACATAAACCTTGTTTAACTCACCGTCGTCTCGTCCGCTCGTCTATCAGCTCTGCGCAGAAGCAGTCGTGAGCTGAGAAACCTATGCTACCGAATGGCTGGTGACCTTCCCGGCGGAATTCGAAGCAGTGGCGCCTTCGGGACCGTGTTGGCGTCGCCGTCTTTCGAAACAGTGGTTGCAGCGGTGAGATTCGTGGCGCCCTTCGTAACGTCGTCGGAGGCGCGCTTCGCAACGTCAACATACATGGAAATCATGTCGGTGATGGTCCTTTTGAGCCGTTCTGTTAATTCATTAGCTTGTTTATGGTAAGCTGTCGTTCGGTGATGTACGGTGCCGCTGAGTGTCATCACTTCTTCCAGTAGTTGGGCAGTGAAGGCCGTGCCTCTGTCTGTTAGAACAACGGCCTGTGCACCATGGCGGAGGACGACAGCATTAACGAAAGAAATCCGCGACATTGCTTGCCGTACCGCACAGGAGTGCTCGTGTGTCACAGTAACGGGTTAAATAGTCAGTCCCAATTATTATCCAGCGATTCTCCGCTGAAGATTTCGGAAATGAACCCAGCATTTTCATGCCAACTTGTTGAAATTGTTTTCGGGGTGGCTCCACAGGGTGTAAAAGACCAGCAGGTTTCATGGGCGGAGTTTTGCGAGGCTGACAGTCTCGGCAGGTTTTGACCTAGTGCATGACGGTAAGGGACAGTTTGGGCCAGTAGTACGTGCCCTGGATACGTGCCAGAGTACGCGTGAACCCTAAATGCCCGAAGGATGGTTCGTCATGGCAATCCTTAAGGATGTCGTCTCGTATCACAGATGGTACGGCTAGTAGGGCAGTTCGAGCGTTGGGGTCAAAGCTCCGCTTGTACAGGACGTTGTCACGAAGAAAAAATGATGAAATCGTGCACCTCGATGTTCGTGGAGGCTGTTAAAGCTTGTCCTCGAAAGAGTCGATGATCGGGCGAAGTTCTGTGTCATCACGCTGTTTTTTAGCCAAGTCGGAGGCTCTGACGGCCATGAGGAAACTTTCGTCGTCAGTTTGGTCTGGAGGAATCGACTCGACTGGGACACGTGATAGGCAGTCGACATTGGTGTGCTTGCGTCCTGACTTGTAAACCACAGTAAGGTCAAATTCTTGTAAGCGGAGACTCCATCGAGCTAGGCGGCCTGAGGGGTCTTTGAGGCCTGCAAGCCAGCACAAGGAATGGTGGTCAGTGACTACTTTGAATGGTCGCCCGTACAATTGCGGTCGAAACTTGGCTATGGCCCACATGATAGCAAAGCATTCCTTTTCTGTGGTGGAATAATTCGTTTCAGCCTATGATAACGTACGACTAGCGTAGGCGAGCACTCGCTCGATACCTTCCTGCCATTGCACAAGGACGGCTCCGAGGCCGACATGACTTGCATCTGTATGCACTTCAGTATCGGCATTTTCGTCGAAATGACCCAAGATTGCAGGAGTCTCGAGGTGTCGTCGTAGCTCGCAAAAAGGTTCGAGTTGTTCTGGGCCCACACAAAAGCAACGTTGTCTCTCGCGAACTGGTTTAAGGGTTCTGCTATTTTGTAAAAGTTCGGACAGAAGTGATAGAAGTTGGGACAGAAGTACGATAGTACGTACAAAGACCCAGAAAACGGCGTACATCGTGTTTGTTCGTCGGCGTTGTGAAGGCAGCGACAGCCAGTGTTTTCTTGGGGTCTCCGCGAATTCCGTCACTGTAGACGTCATGGCCGAGAAACTTGAGCTCCTCGTAGCTGAAGTGCCATTTTTATGGCTTGAGCGACAGGCCAGCTGTTCGTAGCGCCTCAAGTACGGCACGAAGACGCTGAAGGTGCTGCTCAAAAGTCGACTAAAAAACGACGACGTCATCTAAATAGACACAACACAATTGCCACTTGAGACCAGACAAAACTGTGTCCATCATTTTTTTAAAAGTCGCGGAAGCAGAGCACAGTCCAAAAGGAAACACCTCGAATTCGAAGAGCCCGTCAGGAGTAATGAAGGCGGTCTTTTTCCGGTCATGCTCATCGACCTCAATTTGCAAATAATCACTGCGTACATCCATGGATGAAAAATATTGCGTGTTTCTAAGGCGGTCGAGTGAGTCGTCGATGCGAAGAAGTGGATAAATATCTTTCTTTGTCACCGTGTTCAATTTGTGATAATCAACACAGAAATGCAATGTGCCGTCTTTCTTTCTCACCAACACAACCGGTATGCCCACGGGCTTGTAGATGGCTGAATGATGTCAGCAAGCATTTGTTGTACTTGGTCGTGGATTACGTCTTGTTTTCTGCGGAAAACTCGATAAGAATGTTGTCGAACAGGCCTTTCGCTGGGCTCTGTTATGATTCTGTGCTTTGCGACGGGTGTCTGTCTGATTTCGGACGTCGTGGCAAAGCAATCAGCGTAAGAAAGCAGCAAAGAGCGAAGACTCTCTTGCTGTGAAGTCGACAGTGTGCAGTTTACATTAAGCTTAACCGGAGACTGTTTGTCGTCGCGAGGACCGGAAGAGAGTTGCGCGAGTGACAAGCTGGCTTTCGAGTCTCCGATTTCTTCGAAGTAAGCGATGACACACTGCTTCACGAAGGGCTGGTATTCATGACTGAAATTTGTTAGTAGAATTTTTGCAGGCTCTTGTGTCAATTCTATGTGACCACGGGCGACGCATACTTGACGAGACAAGAGTACGGACCCATCGCCTTCCACAACCACGAGAGCCGTTCAGGTGAAGTCACTCAGCAGATTAACCAGAGCATTGGAACGGGGTGGTACTGTCACTGAATCCTCGGATGCACGCAACATCATCATACGTGATTCACAATCCTGAGAATGTTCGTTACATGAGAACGTCACCGGAGATTTATAATAGCCCCATATTCTCGAAGGAAGTCTAATCCCTAGATGACCTGTCGTCGCGAAAGTCGCGATGAAAGTCGAAGCGCCAATATGTATTCGGGCAGTGCACCTCCCAACCGGCGTCACTAGATGACTACCCGCGGTACGGAGCTGCGGACCGTTCCATGGCGTCACCACTTTTCGGAGAGCAGCCGTGAAGTCACCACTCATAACGGAGTAATTGGCGCCAGTATCCATGAGTGCAGTGGTCGAGTGATTCTCGACGGTTATAGAAATATCAGCACAAATCGCTGCGTCACTCTCGGAAAATTTCGTGACAGAAATATCGGCGTCATCAACGTGTCTTGGCGGAGAATCTTTGTGAGTTCGGTCAACAGCTGCCCTACCCCCAGAGGCCACTGGTCTCAGTTTTCCAGGCGTGAGCCAGGTTTAGGGGACCTGTTTCGTACACCAGAGAACGTGGCGTAACGACTAGGCGAGTCGAGGCGCCGAGGAGAAGGTGAGCATGGCCGGTGGCTTTGTTCAGGAGGAAACGACTGCTGCGCTGCTAGGTATTGCTGAATCTCGCGAGGATGCTCCCCGTTGCTGGGTCGACGCGGGTTAGGGTAAAATCCCTGAAGGCTCATCCTTCGATACGCACACTGCCGGTACAGGTGGCCTGGTTCACCGCAGTGGTAGCAAAGAAGCCTGTTGTCAAAAGTGCGCAATACGTCAGATTTACGGGTGACTTCACGCGAAACGTCATACTGAAAAGCCCTCTCGTACTTATTTGCAGGTGTGAATTGACGGGGCGATGGGGAGAAAGTAGAGGGTGCCCGGCGTCCGGTAGATGGTTCAGGACTCCTCAATGCTTCGGCGTAAGACAGAGCAGGAGCTTCCACACGCATTGGGAGCGTTGGTTGGGTCCCACTCCTGAGTTCATCGCGAATAATGTCTCCCAAATTCGTCGTATTGGGGTGAGCATAAGTGGGACGAACTTTTTCGAGCTCCTCGCGGACCACGCTCCGCACAAGTTCGCGGAGTGCTCATAAGTCCTGTCCTCAGGTTAAAGGTGACACCGCGGCAACAGAAGCTTGGCGGTCGTACTGTAGAGAGCGTTGCTGAAGTGCCCGTTCTATGGTAGTAGCTTCCGCGATGAACTCATCGACAGTGGTTGGGGCTTGCTTATGAGTCATGCAAAAAGTTGCTCCTTGACACCCCGCAGGAGGAGTCCAACTTTTTTTGTTTCATCCATCCCTTGGTCAGCGTGCTCAAACAAGCGTGACATATCTTCAACAAACATAGCCCTTTTTTCATTTGGCTCGGAACTCGGCTCTGCAGTGTCTGCTCGGCATTTTCTTTTCTTTCAGGATTTTTGAATGCCTGGCACAGCTGTCACTGAAATTCTTGCCAGTTAGGAATAGACGACTCATGGTTCTCATACCAGATGCGAGCATAGTTTTCAAGTGCGAAATAGACGTAGCGAAGCTTATTGATGTCATTGCATTCGTTGGCGGCTGCGACCCGATCGAAGTGATCTAGCCAGTCATCTACGTCCTCAAATACATCACCATGAAACGGCTTCGAGGTGCGTGCTGTGTAGACGACGCTTGGGGTAGATGCGAGTTGGTCTACGTTGCTTTCTTGCAACGTAGACCAGTGGGTCTTAAAATTAATCTACAGAAAACGAAAGTAATGTACAACAACCTTGGCAAAGAGCAGCGCTTCGAGATAGGTAATAGTGCACTTGAAAATGTAAAAGACTATGTCTACTTAGGGCAGGTAATAACCGCAGAGCCGAACCACGAGATTGAAGTAACTAGAAGAATAAGAATGGGTTGGAGCACATTCGGCAAGCACTCTCAAATTATGACAGGTAGATTGCCACTATCCCTCAAGAGGAAGGTATATAACAGCTGTATCTTGCCGGTACTTAGCTACGGAGCAGAAACCTGGAGACTTACAAAGAGGGTTCAGCTTAAATTGAGGACGACGCAGCGAGCAATGGAAAGAAAAATGGTAGGTGTAACCTTAAGAGACAAGAAGAGAGCAGAGTGGATTAGGGAACAAACGGGGGTTAAGGATATCATAGCTGAAATCAAGAAGAAGAAATGGACATGGGCAGGGCATGTAGCGCGTAGACAGGATAACCGCTGGTCATTAAGGGTAACTGACTGGATTCCCAGAGAAGGGAAGCGGGTTAGGGGGAGACAGAAGGTTAGGTGGGCAGATGAGATTAAGAAGTTTGCGGGTATAAATTGGAAGCAGCAAGCACAGGACCGGGTTAACTGGCGGAACATGAGAGAGGCCTTTGTCCTGCAGTGGACGTAGTCAGGCTGATGATGATGATGATGATGATGATGATGCTTTCTTGCATCTGACTTACCGTTGTGGTGGTCATTCTTGCTGAGCTCAAGGGACTAAATTAAGGAGGTAGTCCTAGCAAGCCGCAGCTGAGGCAAAGTGCCAGGTTTCCTTCCGGAATTGTCGATATGGTGGCAAAAGCTTGAAGCGGCGTGAGCGAATTGGGATTGTACCCAGCCGCTCCACCAGTTTTTGATGGTAATAAAATCAGTGCAAGTAACAGAGTAGCAAACAGCGGAACAGCGTGATTGAGCAGCGTGAGTTCGTCGTCGTCTTTCTGCCGACCAAATTCTTCGACACGCACAAGTAATTATGACACTAGCCACGCAACAGCCAGAAACCCACAACATCCTCGTGTCAATATAGATAATACTAGGGGACAGCTTTCTGTGGCAATAAAGGGAAAGCTACGAGAGTAGAGCTACTGCGCCTCTACTCCTCCACGAAGTAGTCCGGTTCAGCTCGCGTTTCAAACGACGGCCGTGTTTAGGTAATACCACAGCACACAGTTTGATACACCTGCTAGTACAGCTATTTGTGAGTGAAATTCGACGCGAGCTCCCTCAGCGAGTCGTCGGAATAGCTGCAGGGCGACGCGCGCTTACCTAAAGACAAAGACGCCATTTTGACTTTGAGGTGCACGTAATATGTGCGATGTTTTCCAACGCACAAATACGCGAAGCGACTCTTCAGAAAGCCACAAATATATCTCTGCAGTGCGTGCAGGGTCCCTTTATAAACAGCCTGCAGTAGAAAATAATGTTTTTTTATTATTTTCACAAGGGAACACGGGTGCATTTGTGGCACTATTTTCTGCAGTGGTGTCACAAGCCCACTTTGGCTCTGTAGCCTTCCCTTCATAGCCACGGAAAGTTCTGCCGGAGTGTAGTAAAATAAAATTTGTTTTAATCATGTTATATTTATTGAAGATACAATAAATGTGTGATCCCTTCTATCTAATAATCCATTTCTTGACCAACCCCAAGAGTGGATGTGAGCCATACATATTAAAGACAAAATTTGAGAGAATACAAAAATTAGCAGCCTGTTTCGTATGTGGTAAATACCGACGCACACACTATCGTAGGCGCCAACAACGCCTCCAATTTCTTTTTAAGATTATAAGTGGGAAAACAAAAATAAACAAGGATTCATATCTTCAGTCACCTGGAAGGCGATGTGATCGTCTTATAATAGCAGAGCTGTTGAACCCTATTTCGCACGCACGAACGCTTCTGCCACTCCTCTTTTTCACACGCAATAGAAATGTGAAATAGCTTACCTGATTTGGTTATGCAACAAAAGACGTCTGTCACCTTTAAAGATGCGTTAGACAGTTTTCTATGCTGTGATAATTGCTAAATTCTGTTGCCAGCATTTGTTTCTCGATTTTTGATCTACATAGTCACTGCTGTTTGTTTCTTCTTTTCCTGATGACGAGTATTCATCTGTTATTCCTATGTGATATTGAATACTGCTTTATTGTGTGAATACTATGTATCATGTGACATCCTCCCTATAATGACCCCAACCATGGGGTTGACCGAATCAAATAAATAAAGAATAAATAAATTTATGTCATCATTATCATTATCAACATTCAGAGTTTTATGAGTGAGCAGTCAATTTTCCGTGCAATTCACTTAGTACATTCATTTCTTTCATGGCGCTGTGTTGAAACGTCTCCTGTATGCGTCTGTTACAGGAGAGAAGCGAAATCCTGACCACTGCCTCGAATTCCTCGAGCGGAGGCTCGCCTTGGAAGCGGAAACACGTGAGAGGGAGGCAGCGCTAGAAGACAGGCGCTTAGCCATCGAAGAAAGGCGCCTGGCCTTGCAGGAAAGCCAGCTGCAGCTCGACATCGCTATGCACCTGCAACGAGTGCGGGAGTTCGAGGAGGCGCACGAGACGCGCCGCCAAGAGAGGGCGATGCTCTCGCAGCAAAATGAGTTGCTTGCCAATGTTCTACGGGCGCTTGTTGAAAAGCTCACAAAGTGAAGGCTTTCATTGCCCTCTCTTTTGCCTGTCTTCTCTGTGTCCTTTGTTAGAGCTCTTCATTCTTCCAGAATCTCACGAATGTACGGATAAAATCACACTTGTCTAGGGCTCCCAGCCGGCCACTCCAGCAGCCATTTTCTGCAGAAATGTGTCTGGACAGACGCCGCAATGATACCAAACATGATCACACTGCCTTACGGCCTGCGTGGTAGGCCATAGCGCATGCGTAATAAATTAGGCATAACGAGACGTTAGTAGCTAACGTGAGGTAGAAGTGACGACAAATAACAGCGTCGACAGCCAGTCGCTCCGCTGCCCTATAGAGAAGTGCGATTCTATCTGAACAAGCGAGGTTAATTGAAACGTGTTACCGTAATATTTTGTAGCGTTGGGGATCCAAGTGCGCTGTTTCTCTACAATCCTATTTCTCAGCACACTAGTACACCCATTCAAATGCAGCGTACGCAAACATCACAGACTGTCGCGCCTTCTTACACGGCAATCGTGAGTGCCTGGCTAAAACACACCAATGGCATCTCCGCATATTGCCGTCGATGCCCTCCATGACTCCTTGCACCAATGCGGCTTTTTCTCGTTTCGTTTCACCATACAAAAAGTATCTGAAAACGGCAGCGTCATCAATGGTGTCTCGACGTTTACTCATGTTGACGTGAGCGTGCGTCACAAGTTCTCTTCACGAAAAAAACCAGCCAGTTCTTGGCTCTAAAATCCATCGGTTTAGCGAAGCTGTCACCACTGGTGTGAAACATTTCGTTTTCCTCCAAGGAGTCTGCGAAAGTTCTCCCTGAGCACTTTATTTAACTTCTTGCGGGCTTGTGATAATTGTCTTCGTTAGTGTGCTCGTGCTAGCGCTGGCAGAACGTGCGGCAGTGTTGTCATCAACGTCTCATTGCTATCTCTGGACGTATCGGGTGCACAAAATCTCTCAATGTACGTTCCAAAATCAGAGTAGGAGTCAATGATTGAATGAATGTGTGATTTGAGGAAGAAAAATACACCTTATTTCGGCAGCCTGATAGAGAGCGTGCAGTCGATAAATATTTGAATGATTGTAACTGCGTGTACATGAATAACCTATATATAGTCACCACAATCTGCGTCTGTAATTTTGAGGGGAGCCGTGGCATACATGGACATTAAGAACAGTGTGTGTGAGCTTTAACAATGTACGAGCATTTGACTAGACAGTGTGCCAATGGATACCTTTTAACCGTTAGATCAGAATGGCATTTGCGATGCGCTAACCTTCCGGCCAGGCTTCTGTCTGCAGATATTGGAGGCTCCAAGACGTCTTCCAACCCATATACCGCTCAGTTAGTGTTCAATGAATCTGTGGTACGGCTATGCTGTACACGCGCTCAACGGCAGCAACGTGCGGAAAATACCCGAGTGTGGCGACGTACCAGAACTCCCTGCGCGACATCGAGGTTCAGCGCCAAATCTTGCACCGGGGCAACGATATCGCCGTGTACTTCACCTTGGGAAAAGCGGTCGAAGTACACGGCGTCTTTGGCGTCTCGTGAACTAGATAGGTATAAGATATGCGCTCAGGCACTAAGATTACCCAAAAAAGATAGTTCGTCGTTCATGGTGATTTCATTCGCCACAACAGTAGATACTGCGTGGCATATGACCTGCTGCTGTCATTCGATGGATGACGGGACTTGTATAACATCTGTATTCAAATATGGAAGGCCATCTTTTTTTAACAAATCACTTGAGCCGCATCAGCGCAAAAACATCGTGGCTTATTTTCAGTCAGCTACTGCTAAGAAAGACCTACCTTTCAGAAATTCTAGTCGGTTAAAAGGGTTTCTCGAAAGCTTGACTCAGATCTTGGGATGAGACAAAGCATATCGGTAATGATTTGGTTTGATGGCGCTGCACAATATTCTACAGTTACAAAGATGTCTGTCTGCTCCACTGTGTACGAGCATTGAAATGCGACAAAAAGATACCCTTGTTATTCTATTTTTCTTTTGTCTTTCTTTTGTCTGTTTTTAAAGACGATAGTCTTTCTTAGGGACCTTAGACGGAAAAATTTTGGTATGTATGTATGTATGTATGTATGTATGTATGTATGTATGTATGTATGTATGTATGTATGTATGTATGTATGTATGTATGTATGTATGTATGTATGTATGTATGTATGTATGTATGTATGTATGTATGTATGTATGTACATTTGTCTGTTTGTCCGACCTAACGATACCTTGAACGGCACCAAACGGCCGACCCATCCGCAGTGCCCACCAGTATTGCTCAAGGTTCAGCGTTCATACTTGTGCGATTGTGAATTAAAAAGCCATCACTGCGCATGTCTGAGGTACCATAACAACACGTAGATGCGTGCCTTTATACTAGAGAAGCCACACACAAGTTTTTTAAAGGACCGTAGCGTTAAACAGGCATCCAGTCCAACGCAGTGCTCAGAAAGGCCAGTGTTACCAACACCTTGCTGAAACGACACGGAGGTGGCACCTACACGTCGCTTTGCGTTTTACACCTTATCGCCTCCGAAAATGGCACGCATCTTTCTCCGCAGGTTCGCATGCCTTCCTTCGTTTCTGAAGATAACTGGCAGATGGCGCTCGTGTATACTACGCGTCGATGCACTCGTTCGCCTCCGCTGCATGCTCGAGGCACTCTAACGCAGCGCCTTCAAAATACCTTTCACCGATTTTCTTGCGCAGAACATCAAATAAATGTTTTGTTCACTCTCTGCCCGTCAGATGCCCGTCAGAATAAAATGGCCGTCAGAAATAAAATTATGGCCACTGATCTTCCGAGTAGAACCCCTCGCTTTTTGTCCATTCAGTCAGGAACACAGGTGCACTTGGACTGACATTCACCTCAGCCGAGCACAAGTACTGCTACAGATATGGAACTCAATATACGAACTAATAAACGTACCAGATCCCCTATCTTCACCGATCTCAAGTCCAAATCTAAACGGAATGAATCAGCTATTTCGCGTGAAGATGCTAACAAGGGCGCGACATGAGCCTCTGCGGTGCGCTCAACACCATAGGTCAGTTGAGGGTACTACAGTGGAACTGCCGTTCTATATTCTCAGCCTCAACCGACTTACATTACCTTTGCAATATTTTAATCTTGATATTATAATTCTCCTAGAAACTTGGCTCACACCAGATAAAAATTTCAATCTTGCAGGTTTTCGTTCTTTTCGATTAGATCACCCTTCACGTGGTGGTGGTTTAATGATCCTTGTATCAAGTAAATTATGCCATGAAGCGAAAATTTCCTTCAGAATGTTAGACTTGGATTGTGAAATATTAGCATTAGACTTGTGTCTCCCCGGATACCACTATTCTTCAATTGTAAATTGTTACTTCCCCTCTGGTGTGCAAAGCACGCGTTATCTTGACAGCGTTTTGGTAGCATGTAGAAAGGAAATTGTACTTACAGGAGGCTTTAATTCACATCATTTGTCTTGGGGTATAAGGACAGATTTTTGTGGTAGGCGATTGTGGGAATGGACTATTGATCACAACCCTTCCTGTCTGAATAAAGGTCATGTAACATTTGTGCAAGGTCAAACTAGCTCAGTATTGGATTTAACGTTTTGCTCCATTGCAATCAAGGTTTTGTCATGGACTGTTCTGGATTCGGCAAATAACCGCGACCATCTTCCTGTAGTTTTTTACGTTACTTGTCCAACAATAACTTTAGATCAGCCGAAACGCCCATACATCAACCATAGCAAATTTCAAGCCTGCCTCCGTTCTGCCATTTCCAAGCTTGGAAACGCCAGTACTAAGGAGATCGCATCTACGATTTGTTCAATGCTGGAGGGATCTAAAAAAAATTCCGAATTTTCTATTCTATCCAATAAACGATCCTCCTCTCGTTGGTGGAACGATGAGTGTACGCGCGATTATAGAAGACGAATAGCCGCTTGGAAAAAACTTCTTCCTAATCAGAGCCCAACAAACTGGAAAGACTGTCAATTCCTTGCTGGCGTATTTAAGCGTACAGTGAACAGTGAAGAAGAATATGACAGTAGACATTTTGATTATCTTTATAAATAAAAAATAAGCGTGCTTTGTTCGCTTATCTTCGGAGAAGAAAAGTACTGCCAGCACCTTTACCATTGCAGTCATGTGTCTTGACGCCGGAAGAAATGAACACCTCTCTAGAAGACATAACGCAAGGTTTAGAACGCCGCTTCAGTGCTAATTTTTTGGCTTTTCAGTCCACTCTGGTAAACCTGCATGAATTTTCAGAAGTTTTTTTAGCTGAATTGAGTCAGACATTATTATGCTTACCGAGGACGGCTCCCGGACCAGACGGAATTACGAACTCTATGTTGAAATGTTTACTCCAAGAATCGTCTAATCTTTTGCTAGAACTAGTGAATTATTCGTTAGGGAACGCATGGATACCTCCAGAATGAAAACTTGCCAAAATTGTATTGTTGCTAAAAATGAAAATGATGCATACACATTGGATGGCATAAGGCCGATCGCACTGACATCAAACTTAGTGAAATTGGTTGAGAGAATCATCAATATACGAATTATTAAACTTATTGCCATGAGGTCAATTCTAAGTCCCAGTCAAATTGGGTTCAGGGCTGGTTGTTCAATATGGGATGCCCACGTTTATTTAGAAAGTCGGCTTCAATTAGCTCGGCTACATAAAAAATATGCAGCTTTAGTTACCTTAGACATCGCTAAAGCATATGATACCGTGGAGCACTGTATTTGGATGAATCAATTAGAATACCTTGATTTTCCATCATACATAGTAGCGTGGGTTCACAATTTTCTTGCTGACAGGAAATTTAATTGTTTTAAAGATGGGTTTTCATCATCTACTCATACCCAAACGAGAGGAGTACCGCAAGGCTTGGTGCTTTCCCCGGTGCTATTTTTTTACTAATGAGCACCATTCCACGTAAACAGGATATAACAACTTATGTTTATGCAGACGATATCACATTTTTTGCAATGGCGGATAACATTCAGACTTTATATGAACGGCTGCAGACTTACCTTAATATATTGGTGAGCTGGCTCAATGGCAACACCTTTTACTTAATCTGAGTAAATGTGCCCTCCTTGTTTTCCCGCTGCATTATCCTGTGAACATCTCTCTGCCTTACCATCATGAGGATATACCACAGGTGGAATGTGTTAAATACCTTGGAGTAATTTATCACACATCGCTTAACTGGCGACCTCATATCGAATATACCACCGGAAAAGGTGTGCGGGCCATTGGCATATTACGTAGGCCAAGCAACTACCGCATAGGTATGAGAAGAGACACATTATTATTGATATATCGCGTGTACGTTCGTCCCATTTTGGAATTTGGCTGTGTACTTTTCTCTGGAGTTCCAACTTACAAGTTGCGGCCTCTAATTCTTCTGGAAAGACAAGCTTTGCGCTTATGCCTTGGCCTTCCGAAAACAGTTGCCAACAATGTGTTGTATCTCGAATCGAGGGTCCCTCCGCTTTCTTGTAAAATTCGCCTTCTGACTGTTCAGACATTCTTAAGAATTTATAAATCACCATTACGACATTCAGAAACAGCCTTTATTTCCACCCCGAAATCATTTTTTGCTGCTAGATGGCCACAATTTCACACGCCACAATTTATATTTGTGCAAAATTTACTGGAGCCTCTAAACGTACGTATATGCAACATCATGCCGAGTCGTGACAATTCAGCCCCGGTTGAAATTCAATACGACGACATTTTTCCTAATAATGCCAAATTACTTTCCCATAATGTTTTGGATGGTTTACAACAAGATCACCTGCGCCGTATTACAACGAACGTTATTATTGCTACAGATGCATCGCAATACGACGAAAAGTCAGGGGTTGGTATTTTCAGCCCGATTTTAAATTGGATTTATTCCCTTCGACTACCCGATTTCATACCCGTTTTTGTGGCTGAGTTTCAGGCAGTAGTGCTCGCCTTACGCAAGTTAGATACAGCAATTACATCAGCAGTCATAATAACAGATTCCCTATCTCTCTGTGCGGCACTTTCTGTTGGTGCTGATAATCACGTAACAAAGGTGTTCCGTGCAATAGTACCTGCGCATTTGAGAAAAGTACGATTAGTTTGGATGCCTGGACATAAAAGTTTGTTTCTAAATGACATAGCCGATTCCTTAGCTAAGTCGTCAATCAGCGAACCAATTCTACCACTCTGTCCATCATCCGCTTATGTGACTGCTGCTCGATTCCGCAGACGTACGCTAATGGAAGTCTTTAAAGGTTCAGCACTAACAAACTCTACAGAATATCGCCATTTATTATATCCCTGGCGAAGAGACTTTTGCCGCACTCGAAAACAAGAGGTAGCTATCACAAGGCTGCATTGCCGGGTACCAAATCTAAATTTCTATAAACACAGGTCTGCTCAGGCACCTTCGCCACTGTGCGCATTCTGTGATGAACTGGAAATCATAGACCATTTCTTTTTGACCTGCAGGCGGTTTAACACATTGCGAAAAACCCTTTTAGAAATACCTCTACGTGGTATTGCTATGGACTTATCTGTGCCTGTCAATTTGTCTTTTGGAGCTTCCATTTCTGGTTTCTCTAGTGCGACAGTATGCGTGGCCGTCCGGGACTATATTGATGAAACTAATAGGTTGACTAATTAACCAGTTTCATTATGCTAACAATGTCCACATAATTAAATACGTATAAAATCAAATTATTGCTCTATTATAAGAATAAATTTGTTTATGTAAATATTTGTATGCATTACATTAAGCACCACACTTTCCTAGGCTATCGGTAATCTTTCTGTTAAACCTCCATGATTCCAAAGTGAACAGTAAATTTTAAAACCACTCGATTCTTGACCTATCCCCCACAAAGGGTATGCTTCACTAACAATAGGAGAACAACAGCCACAACAACAACAACCACAGGCTTCAAGAACAAGAACAAGAAGAAACACTGCGTCATGGCTGTGCCCGTTCTGTACCCGTCCCCGCAGTACGAACTGGGATCATCCGCGTCGCCGAAAATCGTGACGACGCCACCCACGACGGTCCACAGGTCGCTATTCCCTACTGTCGAAGCGGTGAGTTCTCTCGCGATGCGCCACGGTGCTTCATGGTGACAATGTTCGTTCAATCGAAAGACATCGTTTGATATGCATGGTTGAACGTCCCAAGACCACCATATGATTACGAGAAATGCCGTAGTGGATGTCTCCGGAAATTTCGACCGCCTGAGGTTGTTTAACGTCCACCCAAATCTGAGCACCAGTCCCTGCAGCATTTTCGCCTCCATCTAAAATGCAGCTGCCGCAGCCGGGATTTGATCTCGCGACCTGCTGGTCAGCAACCGAGTACCTTAGCCACTAGACCACCATGACGAGCAAAACTGGAAAGGCATTGTTACACGCTTTTAATTGAAATGTTTTTCAAGCTAAAGCATAGCTTTTGAATCTGATAGTGGCTAATCAAAAGGAAAAATTGCAAAGGCGGGAAATACGGACGTCAATTTTCATTGAATTGTTCTCCAACAAATTTGGTTGCAGAGCTAGGTCTCCCTACACTTGCTAAGCGTCGCTATGTTGAATACCTAAAATTTCTGCACAACTTAATCACTTCTTATTCTTTTGGCCCTTTAGTATGATATCCGAAATTTTCCAAAACTTTGTCTACGAGTAGTGACCATGCCCTTACATTACAACTTTTTTCACCCACACTGACATGTTGAAATACAGCTTTGTTTATTTAAGCTATATAAAAGCCCGGAATTCGCGTCCCGGAAGTGTTCTCTTTGCTAACACTTCTAGAATTTCCCGAAGCCTGTTGATGAATGTTGATTTGCTCTTGTAGTTGTTTTCTTCTTTTCACACTCCCGCAATATCCTCAATCAGTCATCAGTATTTAAAAATAAAAACATTAATTAAAACACATTCAAGCAGCTCAGCAACTACGACGCCAAGTAGACATCGTGAAAACGAGCCAAAGGGCTTTGCGGGCCGCCTTTGACTAAGAAAATTACTAATCAAAAACGCCTTTTTTTTACTGATGTGGAATGGATCTATGCCAAAGCGCTTAAGCAAGCCTCGGTGCAACACGCTTTAAACATCATATATTTCAAAATTGACTAAAGCTTCACACTTGGTAGAATGTCTGGGCAGTGGTATACCTGCCTTGAAGCCGTACCTTGCACGAATATAGGGCACTTCGCGCAGAAATACAATGGGTTCACGCATGCGCAATGGGTGATGTAGAGAAATATAGGTTCAAGGTTGTTAGAATGCTGACGAGTTGGGATAGTGTGTCTTCCAAGACCTTCCGATGGTCGTCGCGATTAGGGCAGAAGCAGACAGCCGCGATAGTGGTTGATTGATTTGACTGATTTGTGGGGTTTAACGTCCCAAAACCACCATATGATTATGAGAGACGCCGTAGTGGAGGGCTCCGGAAATTTCGACCACCTGGGGTTCTTCAACGTGCACCCAAGTCTGAGCACACGGGCCTACAACATTTCCGCCTCCATCGGAAATGCAGCCGCCGCAGCCGGGATTCGATCGCGTAACCTGCGGGTCAGCAGCCGAGTACCTTAGCCACTAGACCACCACTGCGGGGCAGCCGCGATAGTGGTGAAGGCTAACAAGATTTCAATAAGCAAACTATGGTGCTTGTGAACCATAGCGTATTATCGCTTTCAGTAAACTAGGAACTCTAGTAAACAGGCTCCGACTTTTTTTTTTACGTCCCCCATACAAGCTCGGCAATTTGTAGACCGCAGCGACCATGTTTTCTGAATGTTTCAGCACCGATCACCGCGCAGAGCCTCTATTTAAAAAAAAAAAACAATGCCCGCGCATCTTTCCTACGCCAGACCGACCCCCTTGCACGCGCAGTGACGTCAACTCGGCAATCGGTGACGTGACGTACCACGCAGCTCACCGAAGCAGCTCCCCGATTCGCCTAATCAGGTGTGAAAAAACAGTAGTGAAGACAACGTCAGTTCCTGTTCCCACGAACAGCTACGAAACCTCCCCTTGTTTCTTGGCACTGCAGAGAAAGAACCAACCTCGCTGTTGTCGCGTGCACGTGTACACTCCTCGCTCAACTACAGTGCCTGTGCACACGCACAAACCTACTTCGCCCTTGACATGAAGAACACGAATAAAAAGTGTCGCCCTGTCGTCGGCTGCAAACCGAGCGACTGGGCAGCGGAGAAACATCGGCACCGGGTTCCTCACGATGGGGCCCTGCGCGCTGCATGGCTGAAGGGAATCGGCCATCCAGCGACGTATGTTGGGGTCCTGATTGTTTGTAGTCGACACTTCGCATCTTACGCTTACACGGTTGACCCGCGGCTGGCACGGCAAACGGTAAACAAACAACCACGCTTCGCAGCAAGCGGAAGTGCGTTGCGATTGATCGAGTTCGCCGATGACGTCAATCGCTGACGTGGTGTCACGTTGCCGAAGTGAGCAGTGTCACGATGATGGGCTACGCCTTCCCCTTCACGGAAGGGAGAAGGGGGGTGAGGCGGCGCGAAAATTTGGAGCCAGCGTAGACCGATGTTCTAACCCCTTTACCTTCTTAATATAGCACGTATTCGCAAAATTCTCTCGGCAGCATGTTCGCAATGAAAAACTGCACATGTGTCTCCTTTTAAAAATTTTTGGCCTTCAGGGCTGTTTACTGGCCCTTTAAAGCATATTAACCATGCTGCAACGGAAGATGGGGTGCTGGGCACAAAAAAAGGGTGAGGGAGCATTGTTCGGAGAATATCTACTCGCTAAGCAGTAGGTGCCTCGATGCTCGACAATTTTAGGGTGCCGATAATGTGCCGCTCCGAATTCAAACTTAAACCCCCTTCCCCTATCAAAAGACTTTTTTATGGCACTAGCTAAAAGAAGCCCATTTCTTTGTTTTTATCAGATACGCAGTTATATTTTTATTTCTGAGTTCTGCACCTTACGTGGAAAAATTGCTGCTGTATACGACGGCCATCGTGCGAACGTTTAGTGGCATATGTGGTTAATCGTCTATAGCAGTGTCGAAAGAATACTACTCATAATGATATCTAGGGTTTTACGTCCCAAAACCATGACATCATTATGAGAGACACCGTAGTGGAGGGCTCCGAAAATTTTTGACCATCTGGTTTTCTATAACGCGTGCTCACATCGTACGGCACATGAACCTCAAAAGTTTTGAAATATAGAACACTTTCTTTATTTTATTGTTTTCTAGTTCGAAATGCAACGGCACAAATTTGTTTTCAGTGGGCAGAACGGTGATTGCACGCTCGCTTGGCATGTGATCTTACGCCTATCAAAGTTTTATTTCATTTTATCTCAAGAATGAGGGCAGGACACATCGAGATAACCATCGCATAATCGAAAACGAACCGTGCACGGTTTCCGAATTTGGCAGCCATGGTGCACCTATAGATCTACACTTAAGTGTACTTATGGAGCGTTGTGGTTAGTCTGTGGGTGCACATCAAAATCGAAAACATTTCGCGCACACAATTACTCGTGGTATAAGTCATGCTGCCCATTGCACAGAATGCAGCCATATGCGAAAGCTTCACTGATACAGGCCACTTTCAACTTTATTGATTACATCGTAGAAATCAGTGTTGCCGATTTGCCACACCAGAATCGGAATGTCTCCGTAATCATTCCGCATTTTCACGACCACGAAAATAATGGTAATATATTGGGGACAATTATTGGGAGAATAGAATGGGAATAGAATGAAGCGCCTTTTGCAATAAATGTGATGAGAATGACATTGCGTCTTGTTTTTTGAAAATAGAGTAAGTGTTCGTCTGCGCGCTGTTCTTCTAACTTCAAACATTAGTAAGTCAGAGCTTCGAGTTCTACAACAGTCGTATTTTTAAGTGACTATGCTGATTACATGAGTGCTGATTCCATGCTGATTACGTGCTGATTACATGAGTGACTATGCTGATTACTATGCTGAAGAGAATCCTTCGTCTTGAATTTCAGGACGAAGGATTCCCTTCTTCGAAATGCGCATAAACTCAAAAACACTGAACCTAAAGTTTGGCTCGAGGAAGATTTCTCCCCTAAAATACAGTTCGCAAGGAAAATGCTCCACGATTTCGCTAAACAGAACAAAGGGAAGGATGAACGCTACAGCATACGGTATAACAAACTGAAGCTCAAAGGACACATATACCACTATGACGCAGTTTCCGCAAGAGTAGTTCAGGCAGACCCTCCGAAAATTCCCATCACGGATTGACAAGCTGTCCGATTCAAGCCTAGAAAAACAAAAACAAAAACTAATACTAAAGTTCAAAACCTATCTATTCTTCTCGCTAACTTCCGTAGCATTATCAATAAAGTTGACTTGTTGCTTTCAGTAGGTCACGGATGCTCCGCTGATATAATTCTAGGCACTGAAACATGGCTCCGTGAAGACATACGCAATTGTGAACTATCACTTCCAGATTATTTCACGGTCTTCCGTAAAGATAGAACTTTGTCTCGGGGCGGTGGCGTCTTAATAGCTGTAAGAAACTCTTATCAACCCTCCCTTGTTACTATTGATACCACTCTCGAGCTACTCTGCGTAAAAACCCAATTTGAAGGCGGCACTTGTGTTATCGGGGTCTGCTATCGGCCGCCTGACAGCAAACCAGATTTTGTTGATCGCCTAACCCATATACTAGAATTATTTTTAACAAATTTCCTCAGTGTGTCTTGCTGCTTGGCGGTGATTTCAATTACCCCTCCATTAACTGGGTCACACCACCATCGCTATCAATATCTGTCGGACTTGAAATATCTCGCTTCCTTCGTACCTTAAAACTATTTCACCTAACTCAAATGGTAACTGCACAGACGCGCGGCCATCACATCCTCGACTTAATTTTTACAAACAATCCGACAAACGTTGTAGTAAGTCCTTGATGAAATTAGTGACCACAGAGTAGTACACTGTTCCCACCCTCTGCCTCTCAATAACAAGAAAATAAAGCCTAAACGCATACTAAATTACAAAAAAGCAGATATTGAAAAAATTAATTGCATGTTAACCGAGTTTTTGTGTTCTTTTCTGAACAAATTTAGCAATCATACAACAAATGAAAACTGGATAATATATCGGGACTTCCTTAAAAAAATTGAAAATACGTGCATTCCTGTGGTTTCCTTCACATCACATAGAAGTGCTCCCTGGTTTTCAAAGAAGGTTAAAAGTTGCCTAAACAAAAAGAAAAGAGCGTACAAAAAGGCTTCGCAAATTAACAGTCACCGCACTTGGAATAGGTATAAAGAACTAGCTCGGGAGTCAGAAAAAGCTATTAAAGAAGCTAAGGATTACTATTTTAATGATACGCTGCCGAATCTGTTAAAATCTGATCCGAAAAAGTTTTGGCGAGTTCTTAACCCTAAGGATACGGACACCATAATAACATTAAAAGACGCAAAAGGGTCGATTGTACCCACCTCTGAATGTGCTGAGGTTTTAAACAATGTCTTTAGCGAAGTTTTTGCAGACGAACCACCTCTTGACGAGTCCTGTTCCGTCACTCCTACTCCAATTACTTGCCCAAGCGAGCCCATTATCGTAACGGAAGTAGGTGTATCACGTGCAATTGCTAGACTTCCGCTTCGGTCCAGCCCTGGACCTGACGGCATCAGCTCAAAACTTCTTAAATTAACTAGTCACGTATCATCGTTTTTATTGTCCTTAAATTTTCAGCAATCGCTTGATTCTGGGTGCGTCTCTGACGATTGGAAATCTGGTCACGTTATACCCATTTATAAATCTGGTGATACCTCAAGTCCAAAAAACTACCGCCCGATTTCACTCACATCAGTTTGTTGTAAACTCCTCGAACATATAATTTGCTCCCACATAATGAGACATCTTAATACTAATAAAGTGTTATTCGAAAAGCAACATGGGTTCAGGTACAGGCGGTCTTGCCAGACACAGTTACTTGAACTATCTACGGATTTACATGACTCTTTGCACAAATCTGTTTACACAGATGCTGTATTTATAGACTTTTCTAAAGCCTTCGACCGTGTTCCCCACATAAGGCTCATCCAAAAAATAAACTGCCTAAAGTTAGACATAAAAACTACCCGCTGGATTCAGGAATTTCTATCTGGTCGCTCTCAAAAAGTAAATATAAATAATAATCTCTCCAGTTCCTGTGTCGTTGGGTCAGGAGTACCTCAGGGATCAGTTTTAGGGCCTTTATTATTCCTGATATATATTAATGACATTGCGAACAATATAACTTCAACAATTCGACTGTTTGCCGATGACTGTATTATTTATAGACAGATCACATGCACTGATGACGTAGCTATTTTGCAAATCGATCTAAACACCCTGGCTAAATGGTGCCACACGTGGAAAATGGAAATTAATACAGATAAAACAAAGGTCATGTCATTTTCTTCGAATCCAAATACTCCATTAAATCGATACATGTTATGCAGTTTGGATATTAAACGAACCTTTTCTTTCAAGTATCTTGGCGTGATATTTACTCCTGATTTAAACTGGACCATGCATATTGAACACGTAACAAACAAGGCACTAAAAAACTTGGCTTTCTTAAGCGCCGTTTATATCTCGCAAACCATGAAACTAGACTTCGCGCTTACACTTCCCTCATCCGTGCAACCCTCGATTATGCTTCAATTATTTGGAACCCTCACACAGCTATTCTGTCCGACTGTATTGAATCTATTCAAAACAAGGCTGCCCGCTTCATTTTGCACTCGTACTCGCCATACCAAAGTGTCTCAGCATTAAAACAGATTCTTAATCTTCCAGAACTTAACACTCGTCGTAAATTCTTCCACTTGACCTTTTTTCACTCTCTGTATCATGGTATTACACCTTTTTCATGCGCTCATATTTTTCCGGCCCATTATGTGCCTAATCGCACTGACCATGCTCGTAAAGTGTCGTCCATATTTGCAAGGACCAAAAAGTACCAAAATTCCCCTTTTGTGTTATCTGTAACCGAGTGGAACGAGCTTCCCAGCGAGATTGCGATGATAAATGATCCGTCTGCATTCCAATCAGTGCTGCGTACATTTCTTGATGTGTAATATGTCTACTGCTACTACCTCTTACCCTGTTGTTATATCTCGTGTACCAGCGAAACGATGAAGAACTAGTGCCATGCAGATTCTGGAATTGAAATGTACTGCAGATGTGAAATGAGCCATGTGTTACATCCATGTCGTAAAAATGTACCTTTTTCTTAGTTATGTCTGATCGCTGTGTGCGTTCCTTTTATATGAATTGATGTATACCTTGTTTTTAACAGTATCCCCCCCCCTATGTAATGCCTCCCGAGGCCTTTAGGGTATTTAAATAAATAAAATAAATAAAATTACAAGCACGGTAAACTTATAAGCAACGCCCGTACTACAAGTATACTGTGTTTCTCTGGAATTTGTCTCTATTTATTTAGTAACCGTGGTTTCATGCTGTTGGTATATTTCGTGCTTATATAGACTGTGTTTCTCAAGAGTTTGTCTCTGTTTTTCGAGTAACCGCGGTTTTAGGCTGTTGGTACCGTTCGTGCGGAACTACGGCGGTGGAATGCCATCCTTTACACCTTGAAATTTTTTTCCCTCAGTGGTGCCCAGCAGCTTGCTGTCTCCCCACCCTTCACTTCTTTGTTGTAAAGACGGAAGTCTTTCTTGGGGTACTTGGAGGGGCGCGCTGGTCGCCGAAGAAAGCGGACGCGCATCACGTCAGCTCCGTCTTCCAAGAACTATTTGCCAGTAATTTTCAGTCATGCAGCCCATGAATTTTACAACATTGCGTGCGGAAAGTGACCAAGATTCCAATGACACCAAATTTGAAGGCTGGAAAGGAGTTTTTGCCGGATTCAAGAGGTTGTCAACCCGCGCTCCTTTGGCCCGACGCTCACGCAAGCCGGCCACCCGACGAGACGCGCTGAGAGTCTCCTCTGACGCGGGCGCTTTTTTCGCCCATGAACGATGGAAGTCCAAGTGAACGGGGAGGATATCTCCCCCGAAGAGTTTCTGGAGGGCACGGATTGGTGCACCATCGGATCTAAGACCCAAGTTAACCGCGCAAACGCGCAGAGCAACACCCAGAACGGAGCCCCCTCCTGCACCAGCGAGGGAGCGGACTGCAACCGACAGCGTTCGCGTCGACAACCGCGTAACATCAAGCAGCAAGTCATTAGAAAGAGCAAAATGCCACTACTCCCACAGAGCGATTTCAAGATCGTGAAACGACCACGAGGAGGCCTTGACGTGGCCACCACTGGAACCGTGCGCCTCGCATCGGCGATTTACCGCGCGGCCAACGTACCGGCGCATGAAGCAGGGGAGGACACGGTGTGCTCAACAACCATCAAAACATCATCGTCGTGAGCACACCCCATGCCTCTCACGCAGATAAGGACAGGCAGCTTCAAGCCATCACCATGGGCGACTGCCACCACGAGGTTAGTGTGTATGAGATGGCCTCCGACAACACGGTGAAGGGAATAATCAAAGGCATCCCGCTGGAAAAAGACGCCCAGTTCATTCACACCAGCATCGTTCACGCACGTAACCCTTACGCCCTGGCAGCCAAACAGCTCAGTACCACCATGACCGTCATAGTGGCATTTGAAGGACCACGAGTGCCCTCTTACGTCAGGTACGGCGGCGCTCTCATTCGCTGCACCTTGTATTGAAGCAAGTCTACATGTGTCACTGCTGCGGGAGACTTGGTCACCGCATGGACGTGTGCCCAAAGCCCAAGGACAAAGTGTGTCGTGGTTATGACGCCCCTAAATCAGGCCCCAACCACCAGTGTTCCCCCCATTGCAAGCTGAGCGGGGGCGCACACATGACGGCGGACCACAACTGCCGTGCAAGGTACAAAACGCCCTACATCGTAACGAAGAGACAATGGGAACGACGCAGGGCGAACGAGGAGGCAGAGGCCACTGCCACCAAGTATTCCACCAGCAAGCCCCGCTCAAGATTCCAGACACCATTCGAAGCCATTCCCGATCTCGTAGCCGTACACCGGGACCCCGAAAGCAGCAGCAACGCCAAGCTCACAGTCCAACACCTGGACGGACCCCAACAAGGTACGCCAAAGCAACTGATTCGGTGAGCATTGCAGATGCGGCCAAAGGAAAACGCGCAACAAACGCGGAGGCTGGCGGCAAAACACACACTAAGATAGAGGCCGAGATAGCTCAGCTAACACAGATGATACAAACTATTCAAAAACAAATAGAATGCAAGCAGGCACAGATTCACGCAAAAGACGAACTCATACAAAAGCTCCAGTCTGCCGCTCACACTGAGACTGATCAACAGGCAACGCAGGAAACCCAAGAAGAACTCATAGAGGACGGTGAGGTCGAAGGCCCTGATACTAAACGCGGGCCGGCTATCTCCCTTAAAAGGTCAGTTCGTTTCAAGCGTACGCGCGCAGCAACAAGCGACACCCGATTGAAAGCACTTGAGGCTCGCGTGAGCAGTCTCGAGGAAACTATCACCGCGACTATCACGCGTACGATTCAACAGAGCTTGAAGAGCATTTATCTCAGATTTTCCAGATAAGAAGCTGCCAACAGTGCGCTGGTGACGTCGAATAGCGAAGCGGTGCCACACAAGTAGCACCACATAACCATGGCAAGACACTCTTCGAAACAAAAACATACAATATGGCAGTGGAACTGCAGAAGTTGCGAAAACAAACGAGTGCACCTACAACAATACCTAAAAACGATTCCCGAACGCCCAGACGTCATCCTACCGCAGGAAACAAACGGAGAGAGAGATAGACTTCATTAATTTCCGGCAGATTTCTGGGATGGGCTCCCACCTAGGGGCCAATGGAGAGACCGTGTTTCCCGGCAGCTTCCTTGGCCTGCTGGATCGCTCAAAGTTGTTTGTCAAGGCCCGAACTGAGCAGCGCAGTCTGCCAACGCGCCCGAAGGTCTTCATTGGAGGCCGCGACCCCAGAATTTCTGACTAATGCTGGACATTCCCATAGGATATGGTCGAGAGTGGCTCTGATGGTACAGTACTGGCATAGATTAGACCTATAAACGTCAGGATATATATGTGGTGCATGATGACAGGGTTCGTGTATGTGCGTGTTTGTAGCTGTCGCCACTGAACGGACTGGGCCCGATTTAGCTTGAAGTGAGGCGGAGGGTACTCCCGCCTTTGCAGTCGATAGTGTTGAATTATGTCATTAAATTTAGTGAGCCGATCGTCCCATTCCCACACCGGCGCAGAAAGGTCCGTTTGGACTCGCTAAACTTTCAGGGTACTAGCCTATAACAGGCAAGGAGGAGAATCCAAGCGTCACCACACTGGTCAAGCGAGAGCTCCCGGTTATCGAACACGACACCCAAGTCAAGGATATTGAAAACGCTTTTGTAGAGCTAATTCCACCGAGTAAAACGCCCGACAGCATCTTAGTACTCAACGTCTATAGCAGTCCGAGATGCCGCAAATACCGCTTTCACGTCCTCTTCAAACGAGCACTCGATATCGCCCAGGGGCAACAACTCTTCATTGGAGGCGACTTCAACGTGGTGCATACGGCGTGGGGTTACAAACACGATCAGCCGAAAGGCAGGAATTTGTGGGAAACGGCGCAACTCGCTGGACTCGAGCTGGTCACTGAACCAGCGGCACCAACTAGGCAGGGTAACAGCGTCAGCACTGACACCACGCTGAACCTTACCTTTACATGCAATACACGAAAGGTGACTTGGAGAAACACCATGCAAGACTTGGGCAGTGACCATTACATTATCTCGACAAAAGCAGAAGGCGGCCCACAGGAACACAATGCCGGTCGCCAAATGAAGGTCACCAATTGGGAACTACTACGAAAAAATCGAGACAAGCAACAGATTGAAGACATCAAAGACATTGAGCAACGGACCGACCAACTTTGGCACGACATCGAGAGGGCGACGCAAATGATGCCGTCAAAAGCTGGGCTTGATAGTGTAGACACCCAGTTACTGCACATGTGGCAAGCCAAGACCCAACTGCATCGCCGTTGGAAACGACAACGACATAATAGGAGACTGCGAAAACGAATAGCACAGCTCAACAAAGAAATAGAAAAGCACGCACTTAACCTGCAACAACAGCAATGGGAAGAGAAATGCGTGCAGATGGATGGTCAGCTCACTATGAGTCGCACATGGCAGATACTGCGGTACCTCATAGATCCCGCGAACACCAAGATCTCACAGAGGCAAGGCATATGAAAAATTATACACGCTTACGGGACAACGGAGCAAGATTTCCTACGGGAAACGGAACTTTATTACATATCCCAAGCGCCCCCGCAAGTACACCCGGATTACAGGGGAGAAGGCAACGCCATCCTAGACGCAGAATTCTCAATTTCCGAAATCGAGGCGGCCCTCGTCAAACTCAATACCAAGACAGCCCCAGGCCTAGATCGAATATCTAAAAGGGCACTGCGCAACCTCGATTACAGATCGCTAGAGAAACTCATAGATTATATTGACGAGTGTTGGGAGCGTGGAAAGTTACCCCAGTCATGGAAAGAAGCGCAGATCATACTTATACCAAAACCCAGCAAGAAATTGCAGCTGCAGAACCTGCGCCCTATATCCCTAACATCATGTGTAGGTAAACTGATGGAGCATGCGTTCCTCAGTAGACTAACAGATTACCTCGAGGACAACAACCTATTATCACACACAATGATTGGCTTCAGAAGACATCTCTCCACACAGGACGCTCTTCTGCAACCAAAACATCAAATCATAGAAAATCCTGGGTGCTCAACGAGAGCCATCCTAGGCCTGGACCTGAAGAAGGCCTTCGATAACGTTCGTCACGACACCATATTGCGACAAATAGACAGATTGAACCTCGGAATGCGAGTGTACAACTACGTCCAAGACTTCCTCACGGGAAGAACCACACGCATGCGAGTGGGACAACTAGAATCAAATCAAATCAACATTGGAAGCTCGGGTACACCGCAGGGCTCGGGGATCTCACCGATTCTCTTCAACCTCGTCCTGCTGGGGTTACCCGAGCGATTACATCAAATTGATGGACTGCACCACACCACGCTATACGCGGATGATATTACGATCTGGACGACAACTGGCAGTGACGGAGAGATCGAGGATCGCTTACAGGCGGCCACAGAATGCGTGGAACATTACCTCGTAGGCACGGGACTCACCTGCTCGGCCGAAAAATTCGAATTACTGCTATATAGACCGGTGAAAAAGGGACGCCCGCCCAAAAACTACGTACCTTCAGAAACTCAAGAAATCAAACTAACATCATCAAACGGCTCACCGATCCCAATGGTAAAGAAGATCCGGGTGCTGGGGATGATGATTGAACAGAACGGCAGCAATGGGGAAGCACTGCGCAAGATAATGGCAAAGGCCACCAGCACGATGCAACTCATCCGACGCATCACGAACAAACATGCGGGCATGCGCGAAGGCAGCGTCATACGACTCATACAAGCCATTGTTATTTCACAACTAATGTACACGGCCCCGTTTCACAAATGAACAGTTGCGGAAAAATACAACCTTAACGCCCTGATACGCAACACGTACAAGTTCGCGTTGGAACTGGCGCCCAGAGTTAGCACCAGCAAACTCGTAGAGCTAGGGTTGCGTAACACCCTCGAGGAAGTCATGGAGGCGCAACAGTTCCCCAGCTCGAGCGCCTATCCAAGACCCGCCCAGGGCGACACCTACTCAAAAAACTCGGCATCACGTACCAATCGCAGCACGGCATCAAAGTCGAAATTCCAAGATCGGTACGCGAGCAAGTATACGTACCCTTATTGCCTCGCAACATGCACCCCCAACACCATACGGGACGGCGTAAAGCCAGGGCACAACGCATTGCTCAAACCTACTCCAACGACACTGAAGCGGTTTTCACTGATGCCGCGGGTTATACCAACAAAAACAGTTTCGTGGCGGTAGTTACCGGCCATCGCGGCAAATACATCACAAGCCTTACGGTGAACACGGCACACGCTGAAGCGGCAGATGAAGCGGCTATAGCACTCGCCCTCACACAGACCAATGCCACATACGTGATTAGTGAATCGCAAACAGCAATTCGCAATTTTGCCAACGGACGCATCTCGTAAGAGGCGTTTCGCATACTCCAACGACATCCCATACATGCAGGAGAGGTCGACTACGATAACCGAAGGCACCTGTTAAGAATCCCGGCACATACCGAACTGAGCACCCCCAACGAAGCGGCTCACTGCATTGCTCGAGGCCTCACTCACCGAGCATCACCGGAGGACGACGAGCCCCCGCAGGGAACTGCAGACATCTGGGCATGGGAGGATCGTATGATCAGGTTTCATGACATCACCACACATTACCAGTTACAAAGACGCATATACCCGTCCCCTCACGAAAGGCTAAACAGAACGCAAGCGGTACACTTGAGACAATTACAAACAGATTCATACAGAAACCCCAGACTCATGCACGCCATGTATCCAGACATATACACTACACACAGATGCACGTCATGTGTTGAGGTTGCCACCCTTAGTCACATGCTTTGGGAGTGTCAGGGCCTAATAAACTTTTGAACAATGCCGATTCATCTCACTCTTCCACCGCCAGCCTCCGCTCGCGTTGAAAGGCCGCACTGCTCAGCTCGAATCTGACAGCACAACTCTGGGCCGTCCAGCGTGCCGAGGAAGCCCGCTTCGAGACAAGGTCTCAGAACCGCATCCACGGTGGGAGCCCAGGCCCACTAAAGAAACACCGGACTCGAATCGTCTGGATTCAACAAATAAAGTTTATGTTCTTCTTCTTGGGGTACTTAGACGCAAACATTATGATCTGTCTGCCTGTCTGTCTTTCTGTCGGTCTGTACATTTGTCTGTTTGTCCGCCATAACAATACTCCAAATGGCACCAAACGATACATTGAACAGCCAGCCCCATCCGCCGCGCCCAGCAATATTGTTCAAGTTTCAGCGTTCATACTTGTGCGATTATCAATTGAAAAACAATTATTGCACATACCTGAGGAACCATAACAACACAACAATATTTTGTATGTGTGTCTTTATATATAGATCGAAGGCATACATAAGTAATTCTAAAGACCATAGAATTTATTTGCCCCTGTCATCGTCGACTACTGGGATGCACTTTCGGAAAAGCGTTTCTCTAGATTGGGTTGTGTGTTGGTGCGGACGTGATGCTTCTCACTGCAAGCTTTCGTATACCAGCTTGCACGCCATCTAACCATATACACCCTCCACCCCCCCCCCCCCTTTTACTATATTGGTACAGTTTTCGTTAGCTAGAGGAAAGAGTAGGCGTGGTGTAAAAGTTTAAACGATCTGTCGATTTGGTAAAAGAGAAACACAGGCATAACTTAGCATAGAAACGAATGCATAAACCCTTCAGATACTGAAGGGAGAAACAAATTACCCCAATTCAAAAGTTTTAGTTTAGCGCGCGTAAATCTGTACGTGCGTAACGCCGTGCAAGCTACGTACGTTACAGTTTATGCTTGATACCATCACGAGTGTCGCGAATACTCTATGCACAGCATGATCCTTATCTCACGAGAAGTTTAGTACCTGACCCACGCAAATAATCTTTGTGATAAGGAAGGCATTACATACATGTGAAGAGGTGAACAGGGGAAGTTCTCCACACGACATTCATTACTTCCAGGAGCGCTTTACAAGCGTGAGTGCAGGTAAAACGTGTGGTACATGTTCCGTACGAATGCGATAGCAATATAATAACAGTCTCGGCTGGTTTTTACCATTGCTAACGCTACCGTCAAGCACCATCTATGTAAACGTATTTATATACATAGAAAAACTCAAGCAAAAAAGCCGCCCATGCTCGGCACTCAGCCCGTCACGATGCGCCCACGCGCGCTCATTTCCCACGCGTACTTTGCCCTACGCATGTGGGCGGGGGGTTAGGTGCTTGGGCGCCCGCACTTATTCTTTAGTGGGGAGAATTGTGTGCCTTGGCATTTCACCTGAATGACTTCGTTAGTTGCCTGGGTCAAAAAGGTCAACTTCGCCCGCTGAACAGGCCCCGTTTGCGAAAAAAGCGCGCCTTTTAAACACAGCGAATTGTCAACTGGGACACTCGTTAGTTCACACTCATATCTGGACCTGTTATTAAGTTTCGTGCCTTGTTTTTGTTGAAACAGCACGTTAAGCATCGAACCGTAAACGTTGTCAGTTAGCTCTCATCCTGTGTGTGTTTTTGTGCGTCATTTGTGCGTGAGCAGCGGCGGCAAGTTTCCATCTTCTAGGCGTTTTCAGCGTCACGTTTCAAGTTATTGCTATCGCATTCATTGCTTCGCAATTGCGGCGAAACTGTGACTTTTTTATGAAAAGGCACAATGTGGACGAGGGTTTCACTGTTCCAACTAATACCAGCAGATATAAAGAATGTTGATCCTCATCAATCAAATATTAGTTTTTTCATATTTACGACTACTCAAGATGCATGGTAACCCTGCTTAGTCATATATAAGGGACGGCGCAGACACACGAAACAAGAAGGACCGACAGGACTTGGCAGTGGCTAACAACATGAGCGTTTATTTTGTAGGTGCACAAATGTATGCGCTTATTGGGAAACAAGAATAGATGCAAAGATCACATCCCGATACATTTTATTTTCTTGTCGGCTAATATCATTGATGGTGGGCTTACGCATGATGGCCAGATAGGATGAATCCCGAGTGCTTCATGGATTTCTCATACGCGGCTATCATATCAAAATGCCTGCGCAAGACATCGTGGTAAACCAAGCTAACAAGCTGAAGTTTATACCCTTCTAATGCTTACCCCCGTATTCTAGAACGTCCCTTCACTCAACGCTTCACCTTCACTTGAGAAAGCCGATGAGAGCGCCGTCTTTGGACACGGCAAGTCACTGCATATCAGCAATCACCTGTTTCGATTCTTGAGTGGCACAGCGTCATTTTCAGTCGAGCGGTGGCGCAGTGCTTGACTCTGTCAAGTGAAGAGTGCAAGTCTAGTCGAGGAGCGTTTGTGAATACGGTGGTCAGCCTTCTTGAACACTGTTTTTATCAGAAGTGCGGCGTATCATTTTAGTATTAACACATTTCACCTTAAGCAATAATAAAACATCACCATCCGTTAGAACATGCTAACTGTGCAAATATTAGAGGTATACCGAGAGAACTGCCCCTATGAGGATTAGTAGGTTGTATCTTATTATTACGTCAAGTTTTATTGGCGCAAGAGCATCTAAGGTCAAAGGGCGCCAGTGCAAGTGTTGTTTCATTTCGGTTATTAGTTTAAAAATTAAAACAAATGATTAAAACATGATTAAAAATTAAAACAAATATCTACGAACCATTTAAAACGCAGTATATTTAAAAAGAATGTCACTTTGTTTAAAACAAAAGGAATGTCACTTTGCTAAAACCTTCAATTTGTTGGCTGAAGTCTGTGCTGATAAATTAGTCTGCAAGGCCCAAGACCGTCGCAGCTGAAGTCCTCCTTGCCTGAGCAAGACCTGCGAAGGCTCAGACATACTTTTTATGCACCAGGTGGTACCTCACACTTGAGGCGCAGCCTGGTGCCTAGGATGGAATGATATCGTTGTTAAAAGTTTCACTTTCCCAAGATAATGAAGAAGTCTCTTAAGGTCAACCACTGCATGAAGTGATAAAAACAGCGCTGGATGAAGTGGGATATGATATTAATAGAGCTCCCTGAAATGGGTCAGTCGTGCTTGGTGAAGCACAGGACATTGTATGAGGACATGCACAACGGTTAGACTCTCTCCACAGTGTAAACATGTAAGTGGATCAGTGCCTGTCAAAAGGTGTTTATGTGTGGCATAAGTGTGGCCTATTCTGAGCCGTGTCAGAGTGACTTCGGCGAACCTGTTGAGTTTTTGGGGGATAACTTTTCTCAGCTGGGGTTTTACAAGGTGGAGTTTGTTGTCGACTTCTCTGTCCCATTCAGCTTGCCAGTGGTTGCGTAGACCTCTACGTACAACAGGTTCTAGATCTACACCCGGAACAGAGGTTATATCTAAGGTTTGCCGACCAGCGGCTTCTCGTGCATTCTTGTCCACTATTTCATTGCCCGCAATTCCAGAATGACCTGGAACCCAGCAAATAACAATAGAAAGTTTTAAGTTGTAGGCTGCATAGATTTCGTTAAGGAGCTTGTTGAAAGTAGGGTTCTTACTGTACTTGCCACAAGACAGGGCCCTGACAACACTTAAAGAATCTGTGTACACTATCGATTTTTGTATCTTGTGTTGTTTAATGTGTTGTATAATAAGCAGGATACCATAGGCTTCCGCTGTGAAAATGCTGGTATGTGTATGCATGGTTCTGGTGTCCGAGAACTTTTGTCCATAGGCTGCACAAGGTACAGATGTTTGAGATTTTGAGCCATCAGAAAAGAACGCGGTTGAACGATGTTTGTGTTCAAGGGCCAAGAATTGTTGCTCAATATGTGCACTTGGACAATTTTCCTTTATGATGTCTTTGAAAGACCAGTCATAAGTGACTGGACATTGCTGCCAAGGAGGGATGTGTTCGACATGGTCACTTTCTGCCAAGTCATTGAAGAAAATTGCAAGTTTTTCTACTGCAGGTCTTATTGCCAATAGAAACAGTGGGGCGATAGAAGGACGGTTTAGGTATAAGTGGGTAGTAGACACAACGTTCATAAGTGTTTTACATGGGTGCTGCTTCAGAGACATGATCTTAACTGCATAGTTAACTCCTAGATACGTTCGCTGATAGTTTAGTGGCCACTGATCTGACTCTGCATAAAGGCTTTGAATAGGACTGGTACGGAAGGCACCAAGTGCCAGACGGATACCTAGGTGGTATACAGGTTCCAACATTTTTAGTGCTGTCCTTGAAGCTGACTGATATACTATGCACCCATAGTCTATGCGTGACAGAACCAGGCTTCGAAACAGAGATATGAGACAGTGCCTGTCGGCCCCCATGACTGATGCGATAAAATCTTTAGAAGATTCATGGTCTTGAGACATTTTAACTTCAGCTGTTTTATGTGCTGGATGAAGGTGAGTTTGGAATTAAAAATTACACCGAGGAATTTTTGTTCTTTCGTGATGACTATGTTTTGCCATTCATTAGTATGCAGGGGTCAGGATGCACACCTCGTCGTCTCGAGAACAGCACACTAGTAGTCTTGTCAGTGTTAAACTTGAAACCATTCTCGTCAGCCCATTTTGCAAGTCGGTTAACGCCTAACTGTATCTGGCGATCGCATACAGTCAAGTTACACGATTTGAAACTAATTTGAATGTCGTCCACGTATATAGAGTACGATATCGCAGGTGGAATAACAGAGTGAAGAGAGTTCATTATAACTATAAATATTGTGCAGCTTAATACTCCTCCCTGCGGCACTCCATTTTCTTGAAGAAATGTGCGCGATAACACAGTACCTATTTTTACATGGAACTTCCTTTCAGACAGGTAATCTTTTAAGATGGTAATCAACCTGCGACATATTCCGAAAGACAGTAGATCTTGCAAGATTCCATATCGCCAGGTAGTATCATATGCCTTCTCAAGATCGAAGAAAACAGACAGACAGTATTGATTGTGTACAAGCGCGTCACGTATATACGACTCGAGGAGGACAAGATTGTCGGTTGTGGATCTAGCTGTACGGAAACCAGACTGGCACGGGTCCAATATGCCATTGTACTCCAAGTAATAGACCAAGCGGCGGTTAATCATTTTTTCAAACACTTTGAGTAGGCAGCTTGTGAGGGCGATAGGCCTGTAACTATTTACCGAATCTTTGCCCTGTTGAAGGATTGGTAGTATTATTGCCTGTTTCCAAGCAGAGGGTATTTTGCCGGTACTGAAAATCTTGTTGTAAAGTGCTAAAAGGCAGTTCAGGGTTTCATCAGGGAGATTTCTGATCATTTCATAAGTAATTGTATCAGAACCAGGAGCAGAACTTCCACAGGAACCAAGGGCGAGCTGCAGTTCATATACTGTTAGTGGTTTATTGTATCCGTCTGATCGAGGCTTGTTCCGGCACAGAGGTACACTTTCAGCTATGCTTTTGTGGCGTAAGAACATAGTGGTATAGTTTTCTGAGCTTGACATTTTCTCAAAGTGTTCGCCAAGAGCGTTTGCCTGTTCTTCTATTGTATCCCCGCAGTCATTCACCAAAGGGAAGGGATTTGGGCCTTGTCCTTTAAGTTTATGCACCCTATTATAAACCTTGCTGACATCTGTGTAGGAGTTTATTGAGGATATATAGCGTGTCCAGCTTTCCCGTTTGGCTATACGGCGAACATGCCTGCCATTCGCTTTGCAACTTTTATAGGTTATCAAGTTTTCTGCTGTTGGGTAGCGAAAAAAAACCTTCCATGCTTTGTTTTGCTGTTTTTTAGCAATTTTACACTCCCGATTCCACCATGGCTTTGCGTTAACCTTATCATTCCTGGACTGCGGTATGCACTTTTTTTGCACAAATAAGAACATATTACAAAATATAGTTGGCCATCTCTTCTACTTCCAAATGGTCTACCTCTTCGAGGTGTAGTGTACATAGCTCTCTGAATTTCACCCAGTTTGCAACATGAAAGTTCCATTTTTTGGGATAAGACGGCCGGTCATCCCGTTGTTTTGTTGCTAAAAGAGTTGAAAACTGGTCACTTCCATATGGATTATTAATAACTTTCCAATCTAAGTAAGGTAGGAGTGACGGTGACCCAATGGCTAAATCCATGCATGAATATGTATTGTGTGTGGCACTGAAGCATGTTGGCTTTGCCTTATTGAGCAGGCAGGCTCCAGATGCGAAAAGAAAGTTTTCTATTGCACGACGTCTCGCATCACATTTGGTATCACCCCATAGCAAACTGTGAGCAATAAAATCTCCAATTAACACATATGGTTCTGGAAGCTGATCAATAAGCTTTTCGAACTCTGTTTTATTGAATGGTTCGTCAGGGGCTATGTAGATAGAATAGCGCGAACAGCCACAACCTCAAGAGTGCTTTGTAGCACAATGTGCTGGCATGCTACGCTTCTTTGTGCAATGAGGGTCACACCTCCAGAAGAGAAATTGCCACCATTTCGATCTTTACGAAAAACCACATATTGATTTAAGAAGTTCACATGAGTCGACTTTAAATGAGTTTCTTGAACACAGAACACTTTTGGCTGATAGTCATTAAGCAAGTCTGTGATATCATCTAGGTTAATAAATAGGCCTCTGGCATTCCACTGTAGTATTTGTGTGTCTATTTTAGGTGTGTTTTGTGTTCTGTGCTCAAGGATGGAAAGTAAGCTCACGGACCCTTTCCAGGGGCCGTGACACGAGATTTTTCTTTTTTGAATCGGTCGACAGAGTCGCGCCGATCCTTAGGCGCTGGCTGCGCCCTCACGCTCGGTGTTGTGTCCATTGCCTCTTGCGAGGCGCTGGACACGCACTCTTGCGAGCGCTGAATTTGTTTTGAGGGCCTCGCCTCAAAGGACGAGACCTTCGCGGCCCCCAGCCCGGAGGTTGGTGGGTCTTTCTTGGATGGCGAAGCAGCACTTGCTGCAACCGCCGAGGGGGCGGATGGCGTCCCCGCTGGCTCACTACGCATGTGCCAGACAGGTGCCGGGGGCCTTCGTGGCGCTGCCCCCTGACGCGCCACTTCGGCAAAGCTAGTTTCTGGTAGGCAGGACACCTGCCTACGTGCCTCCCTTAATGAAATGTTTTGTTTTACTTTAATTGTGATAATTTCCTTTTCTTTTTTCCAGCATGGGCATGACCGTGAGTATGCGGCATGCTCCTCATTACAGTTCGCACAGTGAGGAGAGTTTTCACAGGCATCAGATGGGAGGTCACATCTGTTTCACGTTGACGGCATTCTGTTCGCTGAAACCCTCTAGGAGTTCAGCCTCAGTCAGCCCTTACAGGTCATCATCTGAAACAACACCACGGGTGGTGTTCATGGTTCGGTGTGGGGTTACTATTATTTTGGTATCTCCAAATTTCACTAGATTAGGCAGTTTCTCATATTGTTTCTGGTCGCGGAGCTCCAACAGGAGGTCACCACTTGCCATTCTCGATGCTTTATATCCTGGGCCAAAGATTTCTGTCAAAGACTTCGAAACAAGAAAAGGTGAAATTGTTCTCACTGATTAGCCGGGTGTGTCAGCGTGGATAACGTGAAATCGTGGAAAGGATACTCTCTGGTGACCGAAAAACTGGAATACTTCATCGGTGCGCCCTCTTTTCTGAGGGCGATCAGAGAGTGGGGGGAAGGAACAAGCCATAAGAAAAGGTTTATTTTCGGCAGCGGCGCCAGCCACCCACCATGGAGTCCTACATGGGGACGCTGCAGGGTCTGTAAGCACAGGACCTGCAGACGCCAGCTGTACACCACCACTATAACCGAATATGGTGTATCCAAGGTAAGATAGCCACACAGGGTTAACCCTTGTCGCCAGGAAACATGGAAGTCAACGGAAAAGAGTAGAGGAAAGGAAAGATTTGAAGTAAGAGAAAAGACGAAGATGTGAGGGGGAGACAGGAAAAGGCGACTGCCGATTCCCCCCAGGCGGGTCAATCCGGGGGTGCCGTCTACGTGAAGCCAGGGCCAAAGGGGTGTGTTGCCTCTGCCGGGGGGCCTTAAAGGTCCAATCACCCAGCGTCGGCTCAAACCCCAGGATCCCCTTTTCCCCGGACACGGCAAAGCCCCGCACGGCTAGGCGTGGGAGGGAGTAGAAACTCCCCCGTTAGCTCGGGTCCGTGGTGTCGCTACACACCAAACGCCTACTTGCGCAGGCGCCCCTGCGGGGAGTAGGTTGTATCTAGTCGACGAGATAAGTCACTAATATATGTCTCTAACTTACGTATATTTGCTGTTTTTATAGTATGCAATTATTCCTTATTCTAATAAACAATCAAGATTGCTTTTCCTGCATTGACGAATTGCAGGAATGGAATTGGACGGCCAAGCCCTTTTCGTCGTGGGAATGGGCTAAGTTTTTTTAACTTCTGGAAATTCAAAGAAATAAAATTGTGGCAAGTTCCGATTTCCCGAAATAGAACAGGAATAAAATTGTGGTACCCTCTTTGGCAACACTGGTACTAACTTATCGAATAACATCATACGATAAAAGGTATGTGACAAGTGCTCCAAGTAAGCCCAAAGGACAGGGTATTGCCATCGCCTTCACCTTGAAAAGGCTGGTTATGGTTACTCGTTATGGTTAGCGTACCATTACGTCTTTTAGTAATATACCACTATTCTTTACTTGACCCTTCTCCATCTCATGTTTTTTTATTATTCTCTCTGCTTTCAGCGAAGAGGTTCGTCCCGCACACATGCCAAGACGAATATAAAGGTGAGTGAAACGAGGATGATTGCACGATAGGTCTCAATGTTCAAATGAAACTTTTGACATTGCATGTTTGGGCCTGATATTTATTCAGTATATAGCTTTCGTCATATTCATTGTGATGGGCAATGCTCCCGGTTTCAATTACGGAATAAATCCCCGTTAATTGCAATTTTCTGGAACAGTCAGGTTCAGGATCCAGTTGCGCCTGCTTAAAGGAAAAAGAGCAATAATGTTGTCCAATGAAGAGCATAATGCTCTTCAACGGACACACAAAAACTGTCATGGTCTAAACAAAATTTTTATCGAGCCTCGTAAGTGACTCTTTAAGGCGTCAACTGAATCGCGCTTCTCCTATTGTAAACGTACCGAGACAGACGGGCGCCTAGAAACGACATGTTGAAAGAAACTACCATGGACTTTTCGGTCATGGTGCATTAGTCCACTTTACCAAGAGTACTACGAGAAGGCAGTGTCAGATTTAAAAGGCGTGTTTTCAAAGTCTGCACAGCATTCTGTCATGGCGCAGCGGGTAGCGTGCCCGGCAGTCGTTGTCACCGACCAAGAGTTCATGAGTTTGACTCCCGCAGCGGGCAATTTTTTTTGTCTTCGATTCGTGTTACTTTTTGACGGCATTTCCGTGACGGAGCTTTGTCCCTGAAATCTTCGTAAACCCCGGCCTAAAACACTTTCTCGTTAAACTGGGGAAACATTCGTTCAACAACGTGAGAGGGTGGCTTCCATGTTCCAAAATAAAATCAGCTCATCTAACGCATGCAGGTGCGAAGTCCATTGCTGCCGCCCGGAGCTGAGCCATCCCAGCCAACACTGGGGCGAAACCCCGTGATGTCATCTCGGCCTATGGAGACGCATTCGAGCGTGGAATCGCCTGTGGAGCCGGTGTCGCCCCCAGGAACACGAGTGGGCTACAGCTTCGACAGTTATGAGGTTAGTGACCATGGCTGTGCTTGAAAGCAAACATTAAAAAGTGTTACAAGTTGCCGCTCTAGCATCGACAGCGCAAAGTCAGCGGGGGGAATGACAGCCGGTCAGTTCATTCCGCAGGCAAGCAGAAGCACTGGTCGGGTACTGCGCTGGTCCCTGTGTCCCTATCGTCTCTGTCCTCGTATGTGTGCACTAAAGCTTCAGTTTGCAGCAAAAACAACTAGCCCGTGTTTCCGTATTACTGTCATTCATTCCCAGTTTTTCGGGCTCTTTTTCTATGTACCCTCATTTCAAATAAAAAGAAGCAGTGATGAGATCAAAGACGTTTGTGGGAAAACGAAAGGACAGATTTAATATACCTGTATGTGGCACAAATATTGCAATACTTCAAGCAAAAAAACAATCGTGTAAAAACAATAAATGAGCTTACAAGCAAGAATTACGTAAGTGGCACTAAATTGACACGCATTGAAATAAACAGTTGAATAAATAAGTAATAGCCAAAGACGCGAAAAAATCCAGAAGTATTAACAGACGATGGCATACGTGCGATTGCCGGCAGCGTTAAGTCCGTGACGATCGGATGCGAGAAGTTCCGAAGAGTTCTGGCATAACTGCGATGCCAGCGGCATTGCGTCCTTGATGTTTCCGGGAGCAGAGGTTTCACGGTGAACCCAAGCAGATCGACCTAAACCTGAGCTGAAGTTCCGATGTCTACGCGGCACACGTTGATTATGCGTCTCATCTAGACAAACGGCTAAGTTCAGGTGGTCAGCCAATAGAAAGCCCTACTAAAAAGTTTCTAGAAAAGATACTCGATGATCTTCCACCCAATGTTGTGCAAGCAACCAGACTGCATAGTAGGGCGATATCCTGTGCTTAATTCCCCTTTCTGTTTTTCACTCTTCTGGGGGAAAGAGGGTCATTAAAATGGGTCCAATCATGCGCGTGATATTGTTCGAACTCCGCCATGAAAATATATTCCAATCACGCCCATTCGCAAAATCAAGCATGTCCCCAGCTCGGTGACAGTGGCAAACGTTTGAGGCAATAGCTCATATTTCGCCGACGTGTTACTGCTACCGTGGGAAGCGATGCTTGCCTCGGTTCCCAGCCGGTGCATTCGGTGGCCCATACCTTAATTCGGAAAATTCAGCGGCTTCCTTTCGTCGCCATTTAAACAAAGTGTTAATGCTCAGCGTGATCCCCGTGTTAATCCTCATGTTTTCTACCACGTAGTCTACTTCGATCATGTATCTCCAACTGGCCCAATTCTCAACTTTGAGTAGTATGTCCAAGACGAACACCCCCGACTGGCCTTTGTGGCTCAAAAAGAAACAATTTCGATGTCCAAGTGCTCTCACGGTCAGGGGGAGAAGCGCGGCGCCTGTTAAGACGGCGTGACACCAGGTCGTAAAAATGGCAGTCCGTGACAAACAGAAATACTACAATCACCATAAGGTGATTACCAAATATTCGGCCCTGAATCGGGACATACTTTCACACGCTCTAAGGGTTAAACAGTAGACCACTCGATGACCACAACTTTGTCAATCGGGCATGTATAATGGTGCGAATCTCACTAAGATTATAAAAAAAAAGATCAGACACTCACGGCTGTTTCTTTATAGTCCTGCCTTTTTTATAGCAACAGCTCGCACGATTAACTGGCAGGTCTTTAGCAGAGAAACAAAACGAGAAGTCAATTTTGTCGATGCAGCTAAATGGTGTTAGAAAAAAAAATTGGCAGCATATTCACGAAGTGAATGATGGAGGGTGGGGCGAAGCATTCGTCCGTCCATTCGTTCTTGCTTCCGTCCGTCCATGCGTCCGTCTGTGTGACCGTTTATGCGTGCATCCGCCCGTCCATGCGTGCGTCTGTTCGTGCGTCCGTCCCCGCGTTCGTCCACGCATCCGCCCCTGCGTCCGTTCATGCCTCCATCCATGCATGCATCTGTCTGTGTGTCCGTTCGTCCATCTATTCAACACTAAGTACCACCATCTCGCATCTTTTTATCATATATTCCCCATATAGAAGCACCGCCATCCAGCGGACATTCAAAGGACTAAACGAGAGGTGGCACACGCACACTTTCTTACGGCTTGCGCTTCGGGTCTACTTCTCACCTTTAACAACCTTGAGTTCATGGTGTATACTAGTTCATTGTATTCATGGTACTGCGGCTCAACGCTCGCTAAACCTTTCTAAAACTAAGGAGGTTACACCCAGCGAGTATAACGTAGCAACCCTTTTTTTTTCCAGATAGTGCTCAATGTACAAGCCAATGGCTGCTAATGGGGATTCCTCATTAGCAGGATTCGCTCGCAGAATTTCAAGCTATATGGTCGTGCCCTCGCAATCTCCGACGCCAGCGTAGCTCCCGCCGACTGGTTCGCCCTCCGCGGTCTCCTGACGCCGTGCAACTCTCACATTGTTGTGCCCTGCCCTTGGACTGCTTCAACTGGATCCCCACTTTCCTATCTCCTTCTATTTTCCGTCGCTTGCCTCTCTATTTTTTCATCGATTTTCTTCTATTCTTTTTATACCTCTTTCCCCCCACTCCTATAACGCACTGCGCCGTGTCGCCTATAGGCAGACAGAAATTAAGTGCCTTTTTCCTCTTTATTACAACCACTACCACCATCATTAGCAGCCATTGGCATGTACTTTGAGCACTATTTTTTACTGTTCAAGAACGCACAGAAGAAATCTCTCACCGGCACCACCTTGGAGGTCTAAATGTTATACTTGTTACACACTACAATGGTTACGAGGGATGAACGGGTGCCGCTATAAGGAGCTTCGCCCCTAAAATTTTGGTGCCCACATATTGGCCAAAGTAAAGGGCACAGTTTGGCCACAAGGGCAAAGAAACGAATGTCACAGCAAAAAAATGTCACGCTCAGAATAAAAAGCAGCCGTAAACTTGCGGCATGCTTCTCAAGAACAAGGAACGCACGAAAAGAACACCTACAAAACGGGCGCGGACTAACGACTGTCCCAGCTCGCTACCCAAAGCACGCTGATGAAGCACAAGTAAGGACGCACGAAGCGAGCGCACAGATATAGACAGGACAAGCACAAACAAACAGCTCTCACAGATGTTACTTCTTCGTACTTGAGCAGAGCATTTCTTTCGCTAACGCGGCCACTGCAGCGAGCAAAATGACCTCCGTGCACTGTGTAACGTTAACGCAAACTTTCACTCAAAGCACGGTACTAAGTAAAGATTTATATATGTTGGCAACATGGCATACTACATGATGTGGGCCTGAGTGACAAGCGTCAACAACTAACTTATGAAAAGGATTACAAACTTCCCTAATATCAGACCTTACTTCTGATTACAGGTAATAATACAATGAATAATCAGTATAAACAGCCCCGATGAAGCATCTGATAAGGCCTGCATATAACAGTGTTGCTTAGCGAAAGATGGGCCGACATCAGCGTCAGCACGAATCGAGTGATGTATACACAAAGCTTCAGAAAAGGTAAGGGGAGTTGAACAAAGCAGCTAGATGAGGAGATTAACGTGATATTACCCATTTCTCGCAGGAAGGCACGCTTTCTCTTGTGATCTCATTAGGGGAAGCTTAAAGAATGTCTTTTAAATGCGACTGCATTTCTCAATCGGGCTATGTCAGGCGTCCATCGGGATCCGTCCACCACCCTCTCCTAAAGCAACAGCTGCGGGCGCGCGCGTCCTGAGCAACTGGGGCCCCCACCAAGTCTCTCTCCTCCGTGCCCCTCACTTTCCCGTCCCCTCGCGCCACACTCTCGAACGTTAGCTGGCTGGGCGCCTCTCAAAGACATCAGGAAATTTGTGCTCGAGACGCCGCTACGACACGCCAAAGCCGATCCGAGGACGCTGTTTTTCTTCACCTAATATTATTCTTTAACCGTGCACGCTAGCTACTAGAGCTGGAAACGCATACCACGTTTCTCGCCACAGAAGGGAGACCGCCAGGTGGCGCCAAGGAGTGCACACGCGTTCACAACGGCTCCGTCAGTCATCGTACCTAGCAGTGGTTAAAATCATGTGACTACCAGTGAAACTACGGGAATTGTGCAGGAAGACGTCAGGTACACGCTGACACCACCTTTTTGGACAAGCGATCCCGGTTTCCTCTGGGAAGTGAAGACCTTCGGCAGAGCATGCCAAGCCGCCACGCTAAGCCTCGCGGCGAAGCGGAACGCAGAGTCCTGGCAGCCAGCTCTCGGCCGACGCGTTGCGCTGCACCTGCCCGAACCCCAACGGACAACGACCCGGAACTATCTCAGGCACTTATGGACATGGATGACCAAGATATCGAAACCCAATTGAGCTCTGTGGTAGACGCCAACGAAGATTTCCTTTCACCTGACGAGGTGCTACAAGGAAAATCTACTAGTGACGCCGAGAACAAGGAAAAGACACTGCGGAGGAACACGACGACGAAGCCAAGAATGGTCAGTGGCAGGTAGCTATGTCATTGCGACAACAAAAACGCATCAGGCAAAAGAACGCACCGCGAGTGATGACAGCGTTGCTCGAGGCGACACTGAGAGCAACAGCTCCGGCGCTAGAATGCTTGCAGAAGAGCAACGCGGAAGGGCATCTGAAAGGGGCCGACGACGAACGCGTGCGGCGCCGCTGCCCAAAAACGATATGAATATTACCATGCGGCCCAGACCAGGGTTAGTTGTGAAGGAACTGAAAGCATACCAGGTTGCGCGAGTGATAGAACATGCGAGCCGTGACCCGGAGGCCTGTAACAGCCACAAATTTCTGCTGCGCCTTCGCAATGGATCAAACATAATTATTGCAAGCACTCCGTACGAAGATGTAGCAGAAAGGATCTTGAAGATAAAGACACTGGAGCTCAATGGCACCAACTATCCCTTGAACACCTACATATCCACTCCTGCTGGATACCTGAAAGGAGTGGTACACGGATTAGAACGCGAAACACCAGAAGGTGAATTCCTGAGCCATCTCCGAGTGCGCACTCAAGGAGTGACAATTGTTCAAGCCCGCATGCTCGGACAGTCACAAACTGCAGTGATCACGTTCGATGGACCAATACTGCCGCGCTTCGTGTATTAATACGGTGGCGAAATGCCGTGCGTGCCTTATCAACTCACACGGCAGTACTGTAAACTCTGCAAGAGTCAGGGACATAGGACGAATGTTTGTCCCACACCAATGACAAAGGCGTGCAGTAACTGTCGCCTAAGAGACCCACCTGAGGACCAACCACACTTGCGATCCGGAATGTGCCCTGTGCGGCGGACGCCATCCCACGGCGGCATCGGAGTGCACCAAGAAACTCAAACGCGTCCTTCAAAAGGGCCGGTCGCTGCTGTCGCACCAACACAGCACACCAAAAACCACTGGCATACTCAAGAGACGCTGGTTCAGCGCGGACCGCGAGGACTCTGCACCGCCAAGCAGGGCCCGTTCCAGTTCCCGATCCAGATCTCGATCTACATCCCGATCCAGGTCCGGCTCTCGAGACTGCTCCAACTCCAGGAATGGTGGCCACAAGCAGGCCCAAGCAAAGCAACAACAGCACAAGGGCAAGAAGGCGCAGAAAAACGAAGCGAAGAACCAGGTGAGCTGGGCAGCAAAATCCTCCCAATACTCACACCAAACACCACAACTCACGCGCTTAGAACGTGAGTTAGAGATAATTCGGGTGAGAATAGGTGACCTAGAACGCGAAAATAGGGAACTAAAAAAGCAACAAACGCAGCACCCACCACAAAACTCTATACCCACTCAGAGTGGCCAGAAATCGCAGACGCAACCGAATGCTGAAGGTGACTCAATGATTACGTCGTCGATGCTGAAAGAAACAATAAAGGAAGTTATACCGACAGTTATAGAGCAAGTAATGATAAATGTAGATAGAAAGCTCGAGATACTGGACAAGAAAATCCAGGCACAACACGTCGTATTCACGAAACCTTGCGAAAGCATGCCACAGGCATCAACATAAGAGAAAAAGCTGAGAAAATTTACAACAGGCCCGGATTGTCGGCCATGAACCAGGAGACGCATAATGGCTAATCATCAAACGCAGCGGTCAGAAAAGTGCAAAATATGGCAGTGGAACTGCCGTGGTTTCCGGCGGAAAAGAGGGCAACTGTTGCAGCTGGTGGCGTCGCAACAAAAGCCACCTGCTGTCATAGCAGTCCAGGAAGCCGGAACACAACCAAAATTACGGGGCTACGAAACTTATAGAACCGGGGACGCAGAATGGAAAGTTGCTACATTAGTCGATAACTCAATTACAGCAATATGTCATCAGCCCATTGAAGAGGCGGATACCCCGCATATCATAACAGAAATAACCTACAAAGGAAGCCATGGAAAGAGCGCCTTCATACTTAATATCTATAGTCCCCAAGACAAAAGAGAGCAACGTTCCACAAGCTCTTTCAAGAGACAGCAAAACTGGCGAAAGGGAATCCATTAATCATAGTTGGGGACTTTAATGCCAGGCATGCAAGCTGGGGATATAAGATGCAAGACACCAAAGGCAAGAATATCGCAAGACAAATAGAGAAACTGGAAATGACTCTGTTAACTGACCCTGCAATACCAACGAGGATAGACAACAGCGTATCCATGGACACAAGTCCGGACTTGACGATAGTACAAAACTGCCACAGCGTGGACTGGTACAACACCCTTGAAAACCTGGGCAGTGATCATTACATACTAAGCACCACAATCCGCACCGGCCGAATCCGCAAACACATCGGCACAGCCAAAATTACAGACTGGCACGCATATAGAAAAGCGCTAAAAGCGCACGTGACCACCATAGACGACTTGAACGAGTGGAGCAAAGTAATTCGAAATGAAAAGCAAATGTACACCACAAAACTGTCACCAGAACAGATGATACCCCTGAAGTACACGCTGACCTTCTCCACCTGTGGGAAGCAAGACAAAACCTCACTAAAGGATGGAAAAGGCAAAAGCGAAATAAGAAACTCAAAGCGAAAATTGAAGAAATAACGCAGCAAGCCGAACAGTACGCTAATCGACTCGCGACAGCCAACTGGGAACAATTTTCCCATTCACTAAATGGAACCCTAGGAACAGCAAAGACATAGAATATCTTAAGAGCCATGATTGACCCTCTGAAAACTAAACGCGAAGGACAAAAATCTCCAGAAAGATTATTGCACACATATCCAGGCACAAGAGATGACCTGCTTCAAGACATCTATATTAAGTGTTTCGGCGCCCGAGCCATCACAGCTCCTTACCAGGCTAAATACACTGGGCTCCCAAACTCAGAAATGGATGCACTTTCACGAAAGCCGAGGTCAGGGCGGCAATCGTCAGCATGAAACGCAACACAGCGCCTGGGGCGGACCAAATCACCAATGCCATGATTCGCAACATGAATGACGAAGCCATAACAGCGCTTCCAAAGTTCATTAACAAACACTGGGTGAATGGCACTATACCACAGAAATGGAAGCTTGCTGTAATAATTATGATACCCAAACCAGGAAAGAAATTGGCAATAGAAAACCTCAGGCCAATCTCTCTTACCTCGTGCTTAGGCAAAGTGTTTGAGCGATTATTAAATGCCAGACTTCAACGGCACCTTGAACAAAATAACTTGTTGCCAAACACCATGTTTGGTTTCCGCTCGAACCTTTCGACACAGGACATCCTTCTGCTTTTAAAGGATGAAGTACTAACAAATGTTCCAAAAGCAGGTGAAAACATTGTCATGGCCATCGACATAAAAGGCGCTTTTGACAACGTAAGCCATAAGGCCATATTAGATGGGCTAGCAGCGACAAACTGCGGTCAAAGGACGTACAAACATGTACAGAACTTCCTTACTAAAAGAACCGCTTTATCAGATTAGGAGAACACGAATCCAATGTCTTCCACCCACCGAGCAAAGGCACATCACAAGGCGCTGTGATCTCGCCTACGCTTTTCAACATAGCCATGATTGGTCTAGCCCAAAAACTGGAAGGTATTCCCGACATCCGACACTCCTTCTATGCGGATGACATCACTGTATGCAACACCAAAGGTAGCTTGGCGGAAAAAGAAAAGCGGCTTCAACTGGCAGCTAAAACCATCGAAGATTACACTAAAGAAAGGGGGCTTCAGTGCACAGCAGACAAATCGGAACTCATTCGGTTCTCCAAGAGTAGAAAACAAAGGACAGACCCGAGCCTCCGCCTTGAGGTCAAGCTAGACGGCAATATTATACCAGAGAAAACAACTGTTCGGATCTTAGGGATGTGGTTACAGTCCAATCAGCGATGTCTCCACACACTGAATATGCTTAAACGAACAGCTCAACAAATTGTTCGTATGATAGTTCGAATAACGAACAATCGTGCTGGACTGAAAGAACAAGACGTGCTTCGTTTGGCAAACAGCTTAGTCATCAGCAGACTAACATACTCGCTACCCTACCACAACATGAATAGAGAGGAGAAAGAAAAAGCAGACAAAATAATAAGGATGGCGTATAAAGCGGCTCTGCGACTACCACAAAGCACTTCAACTGCGAAGCTATTAGCGCTCGGACTTCACAATACATTTGATGAGTTGGCTGAGGCACAAGTAACCACCCAGATTAACCGCCTGCTACAGACGAGAACGGGCAGAAAACTTCTTCAGAGGATCGGCCTCGGCGAACAAGTACAGGCACATGGAAGAGCTAAGGAATTGTCGTGCTCAGTCAGAGCCTGGTACAAAATATGCCCCCTACCGAAGAACATGGACCCAGTTTTACATGCTGGAACACGTAAAGCAAGAGCCGTTTACGTAGATAAACAGACAAAATATCTGAATACGGCGAGATTTACTGACGCTGCACCATATCAGGCAAATGCAAAGAACATGGTGGCCGTGGTCACAGACCGAAAAGAAAACGTCACAAGTTGTGCCTCCATAGCCCAAGCCTCTATCACAGAAGCGGAGGAGATAGCGATCGCGCTGGCAATCAAGGAGGGCAGGGAGCGAAAAGCCCCAATGACAATAATCACAGACTCGAAGGCTGCATGTAGAAATTATGAAAAAAGTAGAATATGTATGAAGGCCTTCCAAATTCTAACCAAAGCTCACAAGGACTTCCCAATTGAATACACCCAAACCATTATCTGGGCGCCAGGGCACGAGGGCGTCACCGGGAACCAGTTTGCGGATGAGGCGGCTCGAGGCTTCACAGATTACCGAGCTTCCTTGCACATTGCAATAGAGGATCCAACGCCCCTAGACCCTAACTTTGGTGCAATTCTTCAGTATTACAGGGACAATAGAAAAGTATATCCAGCACCGCATAAGAAACAGCAATGCAATCGGTGGCATTACGCAGAATCCAAACAAACACATACACGAACTTACACAGGCTGCATGTATTCTACCCCACAGCATACAAAGATATATGTCCGTGGTGTGGGGCCACACCAATTCTGTTTCACATCACGTGGGAGTGTACGCATCACAATGAAGAACACCACAACATGAACAATACAGAGGAACAATGGGAGGCGCTGCTGTCCAGCTCGGCCATTGTTGATCAGCGCTGGCTGGTCCAACGGGTAGAGATGATGGCTAGGGCCAGCGGAGCCCTGGAATAGGGGCCCCACCATTTGGAATGCTCCGCGTTATGCGCAAATGAAGTTTTCTCTCTCTCTCTCGCCACAGAAAAACGGCACGTGTGACGAACGGCGCCATTGGCTGTGTAAGAAAAAAAAACATTATTTTTCTAACGCTGGGAGGAGGAGCAGAAAAACTTTATTTATCCCAAGAGGGGAAGGTGCAGTGCTGGAGTGTCAGAGGAGCCTACCAAGCGTAGGTCTCCGCTACCCTCTTGGCCCAATCCAAGATCTGGCCCTGGACCTCGGGCGCTGAGCTGCACATCGCAGCCTCCCACTGATCCTTACTATAAATGTGTAGAGAATTAGGTGGTGGGTTTCGAGTACACCCCCACATGATATGGTCTAGGTTATCTCTTTGTTGACAGAAAATGCACAAAGGGAAGGGGTATATTGCAGGGTGTATAAGATGGCGAAAAGATGCGTTAAGAAACGTGGGGGTCTGTAACTAGCGCCATAGTATTTATATGGTAGCGCGAAGCTCCATAATGTAAGGGGGGTGGGGTATATTGTGCGCTGTAGGCGGTAGTGATTTGTTATATCGTGGAAGGTCAAAAGATGGTCTCTCGCGCAGAAAAAGGCCGCGTGGTCTAAGGCGCCATCAGAGGCCTGCGCTCGACCGGTCATTCCTCGAGCACAAATATGAGCCGCCTCATTGCCACTCAACTCGGCATGCACTGGTGTCCATATAAAAGCAACGTCTTGCGTGGGAGGATGTTTCTTAAGAATTGAAAGGGCAGTTGGTGAGATGCGACATGCGCTGAAGTTGCGTATGGCAGTTATGGAGTCACTTAAAATCATAGTCATATCTAACGCTGGGCTGTCACGTGCGAAACGCCGTTATGTACGCTACGCAGTAAATTCGCATTTTTTCACGACTTCCTTCGGGGAGGAGGGGCATTTTTTTCTTTTCGCTGTGTCATGGTCCTGTTTGTTATGCGTCATCGCGTTCACAGGAGGGTGGTCTTTTAAGGAATGTCTCTTGCTCGACAGGCGGAGCCCTACGCTGTTCAGGAAACCCGTCCCTGGTGGCAGCTCCTGTGGGCGTTCTCCTCCATCGTGTTCATCACGGTGCTGATGCCGACGATCGTGTTCTTTATGTCACACACCATGCGCACGGGTCATGCACCGCCCACCTTCAGTTTTGTCTCCGGTGTGACCAGTGTTAACGTCACGTCATCGCCGTCAACCATCCCACGGGTGAGCCGCCACTGCACGCAAATCTTTGCGTGGGCGGCACGACGAGCCACACGCAAGTGCTAGCGCACGCAGTCGTTTAACCACTAGCTTTTTTGTTGAGAACACAGAGGAAGAAATATTGGCCGTGTATCCGCGTTGCTCGCTGCAAATGCCGTCCAAATTCGATACTGCTGAAAAATGTTTATTTTTTATTCAGGGGGAAGGGGTAGAAGGGAAAGAGCGAGTAGGTGGGTCCCTCTTCCAAGACTCCAGTGATCCTCGCTGCCCACTCACTCCGCGTGGTCCAACATGTCTCTATAGGCCTTCAGCTCTAGTATAGCGAGCTGGATCTTCCACGGACTCTATAGAATAAGTGCGTAACATAGCCTTCTGCCAGAGCTTGTGTGGATGATATATGGTGTTTTTCGGCGCAAGGGCGATTTGATGGCCAAAGAGCGCCAGTTCATGGGACAAGGAATGTGGATTATGATTGTGATTAGCGGCTGTATAAGGGCCATGAAATTCCTCGCAGTAAGGCGGGTAAAAACATACAAGTAATGAAATAATGACCATGCTGTGAAATGTGTGTGGTGTGTGAATAGGTGACAAAAGTTGGTGATAATGGAAAACGATGGCGGACATGTAAGGCATTAGCACAAGTACCTCACTCGTTCATACCCTTGCGTCCAAGGGCCGTGAGGCAAGTGCTTTCCTATGTAGCCACCGCAGACAAAACTTCCCTGGAGAGGTCGTGCTATGCGATGCCCGGGTATATGATATGAAAATTATGAATTTCTTAAAAACGCTAACAATGATTTATGACTAAAAAGCGGTTCCCTACCAACGAACATTGCAGAGTGTAAAGGTATATGTGGTCGGTAGGGTAATGGAAAATGCTGTTTTCTTAGAGTTTTTAATTGTTTACATTGGATTAAAACGTGAAGGACTGTTGATGCCTCACCATATTTGTCACACAATGGTGGATCGCCACTGGACAAAAGATGTGTGTGTGTCGTGTATGTGTGTCCTATCCTGAGCCTCGTTAGTATTACCTCTGTATGACGCGGTTTCGATACCGGCAGCCAATGACCAAGGTGTGGCTTAATAATGTGTAGTTTGTTTTATGTGTGTGTATACCACTTGGTCTGCCAGTAGTCCCTGAGGTTTCACTTGAGAGACGGCGTAAGATCAAGGGCCGGGATTCATATGGGTGTAGAGGCAGTGCTTTTGTGGACGGATGCATCGAGCTGATCCGCCCTCACGTTGGCTTGGATCTCACAGTGCCCTGACACCCAGCACACTACAACATGTTGTTTGAGTGTGTCGAGTGTGCACAAAATGGAGTAAAGTCAGACAAGCACCGGGTTTTTTTTTTGGTTTTTTAAGACTGTGCAGAGCCGTTACCACACTGAGGGAGTCTGTATAGATTACTGCTTTTTGTATTTGTAATTGTTTGATGTGTTTAGCTGCCACAAGTATCGCGTAAGCTTCCGCTGTGAAGATACTTGTGCCTGGTCGTAGTGGGCCAGCATCCGAAAAGGATGGGCCAACAGCAGCGTAGGACACAGAGGAGTTAGACTTGGAGGCGTCTGTAAAGAACTCAGGACGTGTGTATTTGTGTTGAAGTTCCAGGAAGTATGTTTGGATATGGGCAATAGGTGCATGTTTTGTAACTTCTAGGAAAGACACATCGCAGTCTATAGTCTGCCACTGCCACGGTGGCGGGTACGCTACAGAAGCCATTAAACCGTGTTGAAGTGACACTCCAGTTTTTTCAGCTAGACCCTTCAGGCGAACTGAGAAGGGCTGCCTCATCGAAGGCCTGTTTTGAAGCAGAATGTAGCTCGACAGATCATTAATAGTAGAGTATGAGGGGTGCTTCTTGTCTGCTTTCACCTTAAGAAAATATACAAAGGACATGTAAGTTCTCTGTAGATGAAGCGACCATTCATTTGACTCAACGTAAAGGCTTTCTACAGGGCTGGTGCGAAAAGCACCCGTAGAAAGGTGAATGCCCAAATGGTGCACGGGGTCCCGCATCTTCAAAGCACTTTGAGTAACAGACTGATAAACGACAGCCCCATAATCTATGCGGGTGCGAATGAGGCTTCGATAGAGATTCATGAGGCATTGCCTATCACTACCCCAAGTAGTACGTGACAACACTTTTATAACATCCATGGCTTTTAAACACTTTGTTTTTAAATACTTGATGTGCGGTACGAAGGTCAAATTCAAGAATAAGCCTAAGAATTTATGCTCGGCTTTGACAGACAGACGTTGCCCAGTCACTCGAATGTCAGGTTCCGAGTGCATGCCTCTCTTTCGAGAGAACAAGACACACGTGCTTCTTTGTGGGTTAAGTCGAAATCCGTTTTCATCTGCCCATTTGGAGACCTGAGCTTGTGTGGAACCCAGGATATAGTGAACTAGAATATAATCTAGTGGTGCGAACGTCTGGGCTCCGGCGTCAGCTTTCACTCGGATGTCGCCAGGTGGCGCCACTGCGGCTTTTCATGCTGATACGGGAAGGACATCATTCGAAGGCACGTAAGCTAGCAGCAAGATAAAATTTGAGAAGCGATTGAGAGAAATGAAGGAGGAGCGTTGGGCTAGCAAGACTTTCAGATACTTGTACATGGGGAATGTCGTCGATACAAAATGGAAGGAGCGAACCAGAAAATTGACAGGTAAATAGAAAAAAAAGCAGAAGCCAAACAAAAAGAACTATCATTTAAGAAGAAGGTGAAGAAAACAGAGACTGACATGTGGACAATATGCATGATTAGAAAGTCCCCACTAGAGATCTATCAAATTTTAAGGAAATTGCCAAGGAAAGGTTCTATGACAATACTCGGGGTAGTTCTCTGCTGTTTGAGGCGAGGACGGGACTATAGCAAACCGAGGCTTATCGGGCCAAATACGAATGGGGTAGACATGGTATGCAGTGCTTGTGGAGAGGAGGATGAAACTAACAATTGATAATTTTCTGTAAAGGGCTTTACCATATAGTTCAGGATGATGGTGCAAAGTTTTTCAAAGCACTGGGGTTTAAGGACAGGGAGGGCAAAATAGACTAGGTGGAATTGAAAAGGCACTAAACTCAAGCCAGCTGTAGACAAATCAGCCATGTCATTTATTATAATCACCAGATTTGCAACCATATGAAACAGGAATGGCATTATGAACAGTCTTTGCTAATAATGAATGAATGAACCTATTTGAAATGAGTAAAACTGTAAATATAAATGTAACCAGCAAGTAGCTATGGCACCAACACAAAATTGCGCTTGCCAAGCTGGTCCAAATGTAGCCAATATGGCGCGAGGTAGCTTCAAACAGCTACCCTGTAGACCTTTTTATGGCTTTCTCTATAAAACAAAACTTCGAATGCGCAACACTTATCACCGAGCGTAACCCTTTTGTGTTAAAAGAGTTGCTCACTGATTGCCTTACGTTGTGATATTGATTGGGATTTTTAGACAGGTCTCCATTTTATTTTCAAATGCTAAGCATTTCTTAGCGAACTTCGGCGAATTTGTGCGTATCTATCTATCTATCTATCTATCTATCTATCTATCTATCTATCTATCTATCTATCTATCTATCTATCTATCTATCTATCTAGCCGCTTACAATTTTTAGCTCTCCTGGCCGTTCCGATATTGGTATCGACACCAAACTTGGTATGGCATAACATTACTCTATGAAGAACATATTTGACTAGTCATAACATGAAAATCATGACATGCATGTCATGAATGTCATAAAATACTTTTCATGGTCCTGCAACTCTTGTAGTGGTTTCGTACACATGGCATGTTGCAAAACTGGTACGATGTGACATGATTGCATGGCGAACACAAGCGACAGACCCTAACAGAAAAGTCATGACATTCGTGTCATGTAACAACATTATGACATGCAAAGCTCATGATGCACTCACGGACGTGTGGCTAGCGTCACATATACCAAATTCGATATTACCGTTCGCGAATGGATGACGAAGGTATGTGACTGGTGCAAACATGATAATCATGAGATGCGTGTCATGTAGCAACTTGACTACATGCCATGCTCATGATGCGCTCGCGGCCGTTTCGCTAGCTTCACCTATACCAAATTTTGTATATGGGATGTGAATAGCTGACGAAGGTCCCGTCGCGGTTGTCTAGTGGCTAAGGTACCGGCTGCTGACCCGCAGGTCGCGGGTTCAAATCCCGGCTGCGGCGGCTGCCTTTCCGATGGAGGCGGAAATCTTGTAGGGCCGTGTGCTCAGATTTGGGTGCACGTAAAAGAACCCCAGGTGGTCTCAATTTCCGGAGCCCTCCACTACGGCGTCTCTGATAATCATATACTGGTTTTGGGACGTTAAACCGCACATATCAATCAATAGCTGACGAAGGTAAGAATTACTGGTGCAAACATGATACGCATGAGATGCGTGTCATCTAACAACACGACTACATGTGGCGCACATGATGCGCTCGCGGCCGTTTTGATAGCTTTACATGTACCAAACTCAGTATTACGTGATGCGAACAGACGACATAGGTAAATGACAGATTCAAACAGGATAATCACGACGTGCTTGTCATGTAACAACATGACTCCATGCCACACTCATGATGCGCTCGTGGCCGTTTCGCTAGCTTTCCATACGACAAATTTGGTATTACGTGACCTGAAGAATGACGAATGTATGTGACTGGTACAAATATGATAATCATGAGATGCGTGTCATGTGAGCACGTGACTACATGCCACAGTCAAGGCGCCAATGCATTTCGACGTGACGCGGTGCGCGTGCTCGTCGGCGTTCTTTACGTCGCGTCTTGCCTGGCGTTGCCACGCCAGGCTCCGGTCCTGCCATATACTCGCATGCAAGCATGCGCCCCGCTGCGTTGCTTTGACGCATGCGTGTTTCAGCGCGTCCGGCGTTCTTCCGACAGGAAAAGAGGGAGACGCAGTTTTTTATGGGTACGGCGTCGGCGCCAAATGCAGCACGTCGCATTTCGCGCTGGTTGCCGTCGGGCTGCGCCGACGGATGCTGGTCGCGCCGGTCACGCCTAGCGTCAGACTATAGAAAGCTCGCGTTCTGATAATGTAGCGTCACTGTGCCCAGCGTGCGTGCGCGTCAACGGTGCATTGGAGTATATTGGGTCTTTCATGATGCGCTCGCGGCCGTTTTGCAAGCTCCACATAAACCAAATTGGGTGTTACGTGACGTCAATAGTTGACAAAATATATGACTGGTGCAAACATCATAATCCTGACACGCGTGTCATGTAAGATTATGCTAACGTAGAACGCTAACAACGTGCTCGTGGTAGTTTTGCTTGTTCCACATATAATGAATTTGGTATCACGTGACATGAATAGATGACGAAGGTAAACGACACACTCAAATATGATAATCATGACACTGAAGTCGTGTATGGCATCACATACCTGAACCTTGTAATGTTGTGCTAATTTTAAAGTGACATATCAACATTCCTAATTCGTGCTTCGCATATCATCTATTTCCACCGTACGTGGGACCTGCCAATTTTTATTTATTTTTTTTGCATTGCAGCAAATATTCTCTTTTTCCGAATGGTGTGGGTAGAAAATGTGCGACATGAACAGTTACATGAGTAAATTTCTATGTTACCCCCCCCCCTTATACGCCAACAGTGACCTATAAGGGAAAAATAAATGAAGATGATGATAATGATAATGATAATTATGATAATGATAACGATGGTATTGATAATAATAATGATGATGCTATTGACGATGATGTTTATGATGAAGATGATGATGAAAATCAATTAAATAATATTCAGAAGAACAATGCAACCAAGTTTAATTGTTGCCTTCATTTGTAGTGATGGTTTTTATTATAGTAAAACCTATTCAGAAAACTACGTTCAAGAGTACAAGCATTTTCAGGAAGTGTTCTTACGCCACTAGGTCAAACCACGTCGCACCCATTGCTCCTACGGGTGTCCCAAAAGTAAGGCGGAGGACGCGAGCTGTGGCCCAGCTGTGCAAAAATAATTGCGAGCGCACTCCATCAGAAACTGCGTTTTTTTGTACGGATACATGCAGAATGATGATGACATCGTTTTCGTATAAGATTGTAGAGCCACTCTTCTGATGGAGCCCGCTAGCATGCACTGACTCTTGCGTAGCTCGGCTGCAGCTCACATGCCCTGCTTTAATCTTGGAGCACCCGTATACGTGCAATTGTTGCACCACGATATGTCGACACTTATTGCGTTGCCTTGTGTTTTTGCCTAGACAACAACTACAGGTTTACCACGGGTGACGTTTGACGCCGACGAGAACTTCTTGCTCCAGCCGGGTGAGACACTGCTACACTTTTGCAAGAGGCAGACGGAACCGGACCAGAGTCCCGCACCACCCCCGTGGCTTTTGACGAAGTTTTTCAACGCGAGCACGAAGGACGTACAACTGCGGCCGGTCATCTGCGTCTTCGATGCTAAGTGAGCAACTACCAGCGAGATCTTTACGGTGCAGGATCGGTTTCCCCGACACGAAGCGGGAAAAAGCGTGCGTGTGGACGCATAACTATTTCAAGTCCGTACGCGAGTATTAGCGTAGCAAGGACATGAACCTTCTCGTGATGCGTCAGAAATATTGCCGAGGTTCCCTGTCAGTGCATGCCGCACACTTTGTTCATTTTGCAAAGGAGCACCGACACAAAATTTTGAAGGCGAGATAATCAGGGAGAGAGATTTATATGGCGACATGCACGAGATTTACCAGATATCAAGAGCAAATATTGCCCAAAACATACATACATACATACATACATACATATATATATATATATATATATATATATATATATATATATATATATATATATATATATATATACATATATATATATATATATATATATATGTATATATATATATATATATATATATATATATATATATATATATAAGCACCGCCATCCAGCAGACATTCCAAGGACTAAACGAGAGGTGGCACACGAACACTTTCTTGCGGCTTGCGCTTCGGGTCTACTTCCCACCTTTAACCACCTCGAGTTCATGGTAGTTTTTAAGCGTACACAACAGGGACGGCTCAGTGCTCTCCCATAGTAGAGTACCGAGTACTCTAAATCGTTACCCACTTCTTCTAAACACACTAGTTTACTGTATTCATCGCACTGCGGCCCAACGCTCGCTAAACCTTTCTAAAACGAAGGAGGTTACGCCCAGCGAGTATAACCTAGCAACCGTTTCCTGTCAGATAGTGCTAAATGTATATGCCAATGGCTGCTAATGGGGAGTGAGAGACAGGAGAATACGACTTTTAGTTAACGCGCACGCTGCGAGTTTATATTGTTCAACAACGCAGAGGAGAAATCTCCCACCGGCACCACCTTGCAGGTCAAAGCGTAATACTGGTTACGTGCTACGACTACGACGAGGGACGAATGGGTGCCGCTTCAAGGAGCTTTGCCCCTAAAAGGGCAGATCCTACGCACAGTGGGAATCGATAATATGCGAAGCACGAATAAGAAAGGTTGATTTGTCACTTTAAAATTAGCACAATGTTACAAGGTGGAGGTAAATGATGCCGTACATGACTTGCGTGTTATGATTATCATGTTTAGATTTGTCATTTATCTTCGTCATCTCTAGGCGTCACGTGATACCAAATTTAGTGTATGTGAAGCTAGCGAAACGGCCGCCAGCGCATCATGAGCATGGCATGTAGTCATGTTGTTACATGACACGCATCTCGTGATTATCGTGTTTGCACCAGTCACATACCTTCGTCATTCATTCACATACCGTAGTACCCAATTCGGTGTACGTGACGCTGGCGAAACGGCCGCGAGCGCATCATGCTTAAGCGTGGCACTTAGTCATGTTGTTACATGACACGCATGTCATGATTTTCATGTTAGGTTCTGTCACTTGTGTTCGCCATGCAGTCATGCCATGCCATACCATACCACTTTTGCCACATGTCGCGCATCCCTTCACCTCTACTTGCTCTTCCAGCCATAGAGTTTCCTGATGTACACTAGAGGGAACCCTGGAACTCTGGCGCTAGTGTCCTTGGGAGCTGCGACGCACGGCGCTTCAGAGAATATGATGATGATGGATAGTACACACATTCCTCTAATTTTCATACTTCTGGCCTGCTTCTGGCTCCGTGTGTGTTCGTGTGGCTTGGAGTTGTTTTTTCACGTAACAAAAATCATCATATGTTCAGCGGCTGTGCGTCACCACATTATTTTTTAGGCTTACCTTTTCAACTCGGGTAACGAAGTTTAAAATGGTTCGTTTTTTTTCTTTTGAAACAAAACCGAAACACAGATTGTTTTGAAACAAAACTGAAACACAGCAATAAACGAAGCCGCAAGTACGATTCGACGTCCGCAAGTACGAAGACTACACAAATGTGTGTGCTACCCATGGTACGACCCATCATTCACATGGTCGCTGAACGATCGCAGCGCCAGTGTCCCCTCTAGTTAATTTTAGGAAACTGTATGCTCCCAGCAACTACATCAGTGCCTCTAGAGTGTCCAGCAGGAAACTACGAACGCGAAAGCACGCGGGCGCACTGGATGTGCCAGACGCTTAGGCAGCTCGGGCACTGCTGCACCATGTGTTCATCGAGTGGCCGTGCCTCGGTTATGCTGAACGCGTACGCCGGTGGCGCCTGTTTGTGGGGTGCACACTCACGAGGGTGAACAAACAATATGGCATTTACAATACCTTCACAAAAGCAAGTGCGTCATGCGGCAGATTCTTAACACCACCGTGTTTACACGACCAGCAGTGGCACTGCCATCGAGAGCTGAGCGCGTCTGAACCCAAACGGTGGGCTATCGCATTGAGTATTGCGTGCTTGCGGTGATGTGTTTTGCCGCTGCATGCCACATGCTTATATACACGTCACATTGTCGTATTTAACGTTACTTTTCATATTTTTTTCTCAATTACTCTTTCGATGCATCACGTAGAACCGCCGCGCTCAAATGAGCTTTAACGGAAAGGTGAGGACACGCCCATCTTTGCGGCCAGGAGCCACACAGCCCCGCAACTTGCATCGTTTACTATCTGCTAAGCACGCGAGGGGAGAAAAGCCTGCACATTGACACGAATGGCACTACTTTAGTTTTTTTTCAGAGTCTTTAGTCTTAGTAAAGCATTGGAAACACTTGCCTTTTCGTGCAAGCGTTGCATGGTCAGCGCAACGTGATAAACGCTACGGTCTTTAGAATTACTTAGGTATGCCTTTTCTAGTAAAAGACACACATACAGAATATTGACGTGTTGTTACGGTGCCTCAAAAATACGCAATAATTGCGTTGTAATTGACAATCGCACAGTATGAACGCTGAGTCTTGAGCAATATTGGTGGACGCTGCGGATGGGGTCGGCCGTTTGGGTATCGTCTGGTGTCGTTTGGGGTACTGTTAAGAGCAGACAAACAAACAAATCGACAGACAGACAGACAGACAGACAGACAGACAGACAGACAGACAGACAGACAGACTGACAGACAGACAGACAGACAGACAGACAGACAGACAGAACAAATTTTTTGCGTTGAAGGTCCCCAAGAAAGACTATCGTCTTCAAAAACGTTAGACAGCGTGCTATTCCTCGATCAAAATACTTCCCCGTGGGTAAGAAATGCAAGAAAATTCCATTCGCCTACGTGTAGGTGCATGGTAAACAGCCCCGGATGGTCAAAACAAGGCATCAGCTCTCCACTATGGCGTCCTTCGTAATCAAATCGTGGTTTCGACGCGTAACCTCCTTCGTTCATAATTATCTCTCTAATAAAGAAGTCTTGTTAATGCACCAGAAATGTATTTCATGCATATCATTGCTTTCATTTACACAGGAAATTGTTGAAGCATGGTTGGGCTTGTTCAATGTGAACGCAATATAAATAAATATTTCAAACGCGCAATTGTTTCATATCAAGCACACAAGAGCAATGCAGTTGTTCACAGAACATACAAATATTTGAACCACGCAACTACTTCATGTACAGTACACTAAAACAATGCGGTTGTTCATGGGTTGATGTGACAAAGCAAATTCACCTATTTAAGTCAACGATCACCGTCAGGTGATCACTGTCACACGGTCCTTTCAAGAGAGGCACAAGTCTGAAGCCTTTACCTTTTTAAGTATCCTACGGTGTAGTCAATCAGTGCCTAAACTATGGCACTCATGGTTCTCTTCTCAGTGCGCATCTGTTCTTTGCAGTACCAGCACTCATATATAACGAAGCGTCATACTGCAATGTCACCATTATTGGCCCAACATCGTTTTCACACATTAATAAGAAAGTGTTTATTGCCGGGGTCTACCATGGCTCCACTGTCGTATTTCTGTCATTGACATTGAAAAATATATGCTTATAGAGAATGAAAGAAACGAGATGGAGCCTCTCAACCTCTTCAACCTTGTCTTCACAATCCCGAGACTCGACGGCCTCTTCCACGACCCGGGACTTCTCGGTCCCTTCACCATCACGCTTCTCGGCCTCCTCTTCGCAAGACGGTGACTGTTGAGCTTCTCCTTCGCCATTCTGGGACTCTTCGGCCTCTTCTTCGACAATTTTCTTCTCCACCTCCATAAACTTGTCGCCGTTCGCGCTCACCGTTCACGCACCCTTCTTCATCCTTCGGAGCCATCTCATTGCCTACCTCCAGGATGTCCGCAACGTGGTCCAGAAATTCTTGACCATTTTTCTTGGTATCGCCAGTCATGGGTTTTCAATGCAGGGGTTTTCGAGGACGCTTGGCCCAGAAGCCCGCAGGGAAGACACGGAGCTCGACCAGGAACCTTCTTTATTGGCGGGAACTTGGGCCGCAACTGCCAACTGCCAGCGGGTGCCGCGTGCCTCCCAACGCACACCCGATCGTCGTCTTCCTCTTCCTTTTGTTGTGAGCTCACTCATGGCCCATACTGGTTACAGTGCTAAAGTTTCTCTAGGTTCTTCACGGATTCAACCCTGGAGAGCCGATTCGGAACGAAGTTTAGTTGTTTGAGTATGTCAACGCATCTAACGAAAATTTCACGGATAAGCACGCGCGCAGGGCGCCTGTCAGGGTCACAGTAGAAAGCGGCAATTCTTGCCTGCCATAGACAATGTAAGCCAAGCAAATTTATATAATGAAGAACAAGTCCATTCTCTTTTTCATTTGTAAAAACTTCACACCGAGTGAATGTGAGCAAGGGAAGTTTCGTTTTTAGAGTTATCTGTAAAACATCCCAGAAGTAGACCCCTTCCCAACAATGCAAAAGTACGCTATCTATTGTCGACGGCTTCGACAGATCAAACACTTCGAACTCTTTGGCATGTAAAATCCTCTATCTTCTGAGAAAGTCTCAACCGGTAACATGTCAAACTCTTTTATAAAGAAAAAGGTTTTTTTCACTCGGCTGAAATTGCATTTTTTAACATGCTTCAGAATATCAATGCCCTCTTCTCCGCTATTAATAACCTATACAAAGGAACCGGTAAATTAGCATCACAATATGCAAATTATTCAGTTATCCAACCGAAAAAAGGTAATCATTGGAAAACCGAACTGACAAAAAGTGGACAATGTGTACAACCTTCTTGCAGAAACCTCGGGAGGCTCCATACATGGTTGGGATGCTAACCACAAAATTAAGCAAAACACGATAAAGGCGTGACTGGCATACCGTTCTCACGAAGCGGTGTCGAACATCATGAAAAGAAATAAATGATTAACTACTCCCACGAGTATATGCGACAAGCTTAGTCCCCCCTGTTCCACTCGTCGGAATAGATTCGTTCTACTACATCTTCTTCAAGTGGACCCCCATACAAACACAGCAAATATCTCATGCGGCTTTTGCACGTCCGATTGTGAGCAATAAAAAACTTGCATCACAAATCATAATTTCCTCATTAAAAGGTGTTGCATACAATGGCTCTGGAAAACATTGAGAGACAGTTGCCGTTTCACTGCGTGTCTTTTCGCGCGTTTGCTTTATGTTTTCAGCCCAGTAGTCGTTGGGGTATGTATTGCTGGAAAGACACGCCTATGTACTTTACTGGAATTTTAAACCAGTGTACGTTAGCATACTTCAACTGGGGTTGACGTTCAATCTCCGTGTAACAGTCCCAGAGACTTTCCCCAAATCACCAGACGTCCTGTAATTTTTCCGAAAGTTTTACTATTGGCAACTGTCTTTTGTATACTTTCTTTCATGGTAGAACACACTGCTACATCATCAGCGTATGCCGAAGCATTTACCTCAGCCTCAAGCTATTTAACCATGGATGGTCTGGTTATCTATTATGCCTAGACAAGCTCTCTATGTACAATGCAAAGGAGATTTGACTTGCCACACAGCCCCGGCGTACAGAACGTTCCAGCCTAATTGGAGAACCAGTGATATTATTAAAAATTAGTCGTGTAGTACAGTTCTCGTACGCCAAATATCCCCTTGTAATCGCCAATGCAACCTTGACATGTTCGAGTATGGAAATAGCACGTCATGCAGTACGCAGTCAAAAGATCAAGATGTAGGACCCCAACATGAGAATGAAGAGCATCGCAACGCTCAAGAACACAGCGCATTGTGTGTGTGTGTTTATTTATGTTGAGCGCCCGCCCCTTGATGCCCCACGTTTGGAGCACTTACACGCACACACATGTAGGGCGTTCAGATTACAGTCGTTTGGAGAGGCCGGTTGAGCGCAAGCAGCGCAGGAGTGCCTTCACAGCCTTCTTCTGCGACAGGAAGTCCTGTCGGTAGCGCAGGATTCACTCTTCCAAAAGGTCTGGTTGTCCAGTTGCTCTTGTGCAATGCAGAGTGACTGTCTCTGCGAGCAGCATTGTGGGCATTCACACACAATGTGCGAAGTTGTTTCGTCACTGCAGCAACGGTCGCATGCAGAAGTGTCAGTCATTCATACGCGGTATGCGTACGCAGTGGTAAATGCGACAACCGATCATAATCTGCAGAGCGTAGTAGCGTCTCCTCGGCCAAGTTCTGGAGGAATTCGAAGACTGAGAGTTGGGTCGAAGGTACATAATCGTGCATGGGTGAAATGTGACTCGTTCCATGGTGAGGTGGTGCGCTTGCGAGCAAGCATGCGGAGTTTTCATGCAGCGTCAGTTCTGGAGAGCTGAATTGATATTTGATTGCTTTCAGTACGGGCAGAACGGACAACTCGATCGGCCCGTTTGTTGTCAATTATTTTATAATGAATTGGAAGCCATTGAAAGGCTACTTCACGTCGTTTCTCAACAAAATGGTGAGCCGTTTGTTTCTGCAATCTTGAATACCAGTTTTCGTACAGGCCGCGGCGTAAAGATGATAGAAGGGATTGCAGTGCCACCTTTGAGGCACCGAAAATCTAAACCTTCTGTTCTCGCAGGGGCGTGCTCTGGTACAGTTCACAATTTTTTAGGAAGCACCGTCTTGGATGGGCGGACAAAAGAAACGTTACTGATACGCAATCGAAATCATGTTAGTATTTGGAATGAATATACTCCAAACTTTTACACAGGAACATAAAGAGGGGTGCACACAGTGGTGCTTTTATTTGTCGAGATGAAATTGATCGGTCTCCGAAACGATTTTCACAAAATACTTCAAAAACAGTTTGGGGTGATTTCACCACTGAAAAAGTTTGAACTTTTAAATACTTGTTCCAGCATTCCCGGCAATTTATGGATAAAAGATCATTATGGGCAACCATCTACTACTGCGACATCCACTGGCTCTCTCCCGAGGCGCAAAAAATCTCCGTGGAATCATTCCACAGTGTCCTGAGTCGCTTCGCATCAAGATCGATTGCTTTCTGAGAGCATGCCATGCAAGCGATGTACTCATTTTTTTCATTTGAAAACTAAGACAAAAACTAATGTTTAGACTTTCTATTCACCAGCACATGGCTAGCTCTTTTTCACTTCAATGAGAATGTCAGACAGCCACAAGCACTTACTCGGGAGGGCGAGGAACAATGGAAGAGAAAATCTTCCAAGGCAAGGCGAGGCCCTTGCACTGTTTTTGCAGCCGAAGATGAGCCTAGCTATTGTATGCAATTCTTCAGAACTAAACAACAGCACTAGCAGGATGAGTTTAAAGAACGCATACAGATGGTCGTTCATAATTCTACTTTTGTGGAAACTCAAGCAAAGAAAAATGAAAAAAAGACTTGGCACCTCTGGGAGGGCACATTACAGATAAATTGCACAACCAATCATGATACTGTGGCAAGTCTTCCACCATGTTCTCTCCAGTATATTTTCAAATTCATACAACACTTAACCTTGGGACGTTTACCAATAAGGCAATTAAGTAATCACACTGCTTTCTCTCTTGACTGTTTCTGGAACAGTCCCTCCTATGAAGGATAACCATATTATCGTGACTGAAAATCTCCTTGTTGAAAGTGTCGCCCCGCCTAGCAGTCATTGCATCATGTATTTTGCCTGTTTTGTTCAGATGTAACCGTAAACACAGTTCCAAGTTTGAAAAAGTTTGATACAAAGAATCATTCGGTTTAGCTGCGTTTGATATAGTGATGCATGACAGTATATCGTATATTTCATATTTTCAGATTTCAAATTCTATTTTTTCTTGAATCACAATAAGAAAGGTACAGAGGCTAAAAGTATAGCAATACCTGAAGAAAAGCCTCTGTACCCGTTTTACAGAAATAGCGAACAGCCACTATACAAAAAATGGTTCCCAGCGTACAATAATTTTGTTTCAGTGCAGATTGAAAAAGACCAAAACACCGTTCACAATACCTAGTGACGGTACAAAAAAGGTCATGTACAGGATTAAAAAAATGAATAATAGCACACCAGTTAGTACAATTTATTTATTACAATATTGTTATCCAAAATAAATAATAAACGAACAAAATACGTTTAAGACAAGTTCATCTAAATATTGTATAACATGTCATTACAAAAAAACAAGAAAACTGCATTTTTTACACAAAATAGTGGCATGTTTTTTAATTTGACAGCCTCCAAGGAAGCGCGTTATATATTGTTACAGCGAGTTGTGATGAAATGGTTTTATTTACAAGAAGTTAGCGATGGTCGTTCGTGGTAGCGCATTGCGATCTTGCCAAGCCTCTTCGTCTTCCTCTCTTTCTCTTCTCTGCCTTTCACATGTCCGTTACATTTCCCTGCAAGCAGACGGAGCCCGTAGGGCAAGTATTGGTGCACAAGGAGGGTAGAAAGGTTTTATTCGAGCAATGTGAGTGAGCTGCGTTCTGCTCGATTGTCAACCATTACACAAAAGACGAGCTAGTATCACGTAGGTGAGCTGGATGAGACGTTCCAAAACTACAAATGGGCCTGAATGCCGTGACATGAAATTTTGACACACTCCACGCTTGCGTTGCAGTGTTCAAAGCAACACTAAGTCACCTTTTTTGAATTATAGTGGTTCGTCACGTTTGTCTTATCGTTCCTTCGAATGACGTTGAGAGACCAGAGTCCGAAGACGAGCAATTCAATGGGCTTATTCCACGAGGCACAAGGTGTTCAATACAGAACCGTAATTGTGTAGATGAAAGAGTAAGAAAATGTCCAGAGGGCTTAGTGGCAGCCTGGCGTACAACAAATAATATGGGCTAAAGTTTGTTGTTTCGTGTTTTGCCATGTTGTACGCGTACGTGATAAGAGGCAGTACGTCATGCCAGTTCTTGTGAGTGGAAGAAAGATACGGCAAGCATGCTGGTGAGTGTTCTGTCTGCCCCATAAACGAAGCCGTTCGTCTGAGGGTCATACGGTGCGGAATGAATGACATGTGAAGTCATTCTTCAATGGCAGCAGCAGTGGACTGGTGGCCATGGTCACTGATAATAACACGCAGTGGGCCGTGGCGAAGAACCACGTAGTGGAGCAAGAAGTCTGCCATGGAAGCAGCGGTAGAAGAGGGAATGGCTGCGGTTTCGGCATACCGCGTAAGATAATCCACGCAGACAATTATGCTATGGTTCTTACGGTTAGAAAACAGAAAATGACCCATAATGTCAATTTCCACTTGCTCCAAAAGCGTGCTGGGTGGTGTTAATGACTGAATGGGACCTGGTGTTGCGATGGCCGGGCGCTAGTGACGTTGGAATGTCTCGCAGCTAGCGACGTAACGGTTCATTGTTTCGTACATCTTAGGCCAGTAAAAGCGTTCCTTAGTGTGGTGCAGCGTTCGTATGAAACCGAAATGACCGGATGTCGCATCGTCATGCATAGCACGTAGAACATGGGAGCAAAGGTTCTCGGAGACAACTAACAGAAAACGTGCTCCAGGCCTGGAGTGGTTGGTCTAATAGAGCAACTGTTCTCGAACCGTGAAGCGACCACTGTGTTGAGAGGCGCGGGCGGCGGCAAAAAGAGCATCCAGGTTGAGATTGTTGCGTTGTTTTCTCTGAAAGTCAGCCGCGTCGGGGAACGGGCTTGTAACAGCAGCAAGGCAGTCGTCAAAATTGATTGATATGTGGGTTTAACGTCCCAAAACCACTATATGATTATGAGAGACGCCGTAGTGGAGGGCTCCGGAAATTTAGACCACCTGGAGGCAGTCGTCAAAAATCTCAGCATCGCAGTCGGTAGTCGCATGAGGAATCCGGGAGCGGCAGTCTGCGTCAGCGTGACGACGGCCACTCTTGTACGATACCGTAAAGTCGTATCTCTGAAGTCGCAGCGCCCAACGTGCAAGTCGGCTGTAAAAGAACCTTCACATGCCCACAGAGGTTGATATCAGGAGCCCACGTATAGTCGGCTGACGGTAACTGCATCCGGATAGCGTGTCTACACTCGCAGGTAATACAACTCTCTTGAATAACCCCAGCCTCTTTCAAAGCCCTCGCATGAAACAGCGGTACGCCAGAAAGCGATATTTCCTGGAAGAAGGCATAAAAAGACAACGCTGGAAGTGCAACTTGAAAACGCTTTTATTGTAAATTCCGTATTACCTGCACACCTCTTAAACCACAGCGCCGCTTTCTTGCAGGTCACGATAGACAGCGCTCTGCAACGCGGAGCTCAGGCACGCGCTTCGGTACTGTTCGCGCCGACAATGCAGTAGTCCGGCCTTTCGCAAAAAACATCCGGTGTGTCGCGACAGTAGACATATTCAAGGGCCGTTGGCATTGCTCTACAAATCCCGTAGTCGCAAATGGTTCTGGGTTAATTGGCCTAAGTTATTCTTATTGTGGACGCTGCACATACACCCCCATATAAAGTCAATGTCAAGACGAAATTGTTTGTGCGCTTTAGGATAGCACGAAGCCTACGTTACACGCACGGCATAGGAAGCGCGACTGCTACGTGTGGCCGAACAAGTATCGAACAAAACAGGCTACTTAAATTATTTAAACTTACTCATATTCGTAATTATTATGCGGGATTTATGGCCACTTTAGACCATGGCGGCCAAACACCCTCACGACCCGTGGGTGCTCCTTCACCCTGAGGAGGCAGCCTTACAAAGCAAAGGAAAGCCGTTGAAGTGCGATGCTCTTCATGCGCACGAGATGATTCGGCGCTGATTGAAAGCAGCTTTGCTGGTCATTGCAGTCTCCCAGTGGGACACAGCCGGAGGTGGAGAATGTGGGAAGGTGGGACATGTCAGGAGGATGCGGAGGAAACCTCCTGGTTCGCAGAAAAGTTTGCATGAAGAGGAGAATCGGTCTGGGTAGCTGGCGCTTAGTAATACGAGGTATGGAGCAGTTTGAGTTTGTATAGCCATCACTAATGTGCAGCCTACGCTATGTTTATGGATGGGGCTGGGAGTTTATATATTCTTCGTTGATCGTCGCAATACGATATAACATAACTAAAAGCGAGCACGTGCTCCTCGACCTATGGAGCGAGCTCCATTTCTCCTGCTCGGAACGTGGCACCTCACGCAAGAGAAGGAGCCTGCTCGTTTCCACGGAGCCCGGCATGTGCTGGCATCTTGACGAGGGTTCTGAATCGCTGAGGCTGCCAGAAGCGTATAGTAAGCGAGCAGCAGTGCGGGATATCAAGCCGTTGGCATAGTTCAGAATAGCCGATATTGAGTCGCTTATGATTGCGGTGGCGGGGGCCGAGATAAGAGCAAGCGCGATAGCAGCCTTTTCTGGTTTTGTGGAGGAATTCCTGGCAATTGAGCACAAAGAAGATTTGCGTGATTGTCAGCCACCGCTAGGAACATGTGGGATCCCCGCGCATATTGTGAGGCATCTACGTAGACATTATGGTGGTCCTCACAATATTGTGTCTGGGGGGCCAGAGCCCTTGCCTTTCTGCATTTCTCGTGTCGAACAGGATGCATGTTCTGCGGGATGGAGGGTACGTTCAGGTGATAGCGGAGGTTCGAGGAAAGTGCCCCATTGGGTGAGTGTGTAATTGGGTCTAAGTTTTATTGAGGCAAGCGAGTGCGGTCAGGAACCGAATTAGACGACATTTCTGTGCCGTAAAGGTATCTTCAGCAAGTTCCTTCTTGCAAAATGTCTGTCATTGAATGCGCTTTGGAAAAGGCGTAGAGCCATTTTTATGTAAATTTTTAGAAGCGCGTCAACCCGGTCTTTCTACTTTTGTCGGAGTAGGTATGGTATAGGGCATACGTGGTGTGGCTTACGATGTAGGCCTGGCTGAGGTGAACCGTGTTTTGCTCCCGTAGGCACGCCTGACGGTGTGCTATGTGACGAATCAGTCGAGTGGTCTAGTGAGCGTGCGTTTAGAGAGTCCTGATGACTTCTCTATGTGCACCACGTGAGTAGATAACTAGCCCTAGCACCCGAACTTTGAAGACAAGTGGGATCAGATGGGCGCCTAGCGTAAGGGGGATATGGGGAATGGCTGCAGTATGTTGCTTCGGGTGGTAAAAAAGAAGCTGCGTTTTCGAAGGGGAGCAGGTAGGGCCACGTTCTTGAATATATATGACGATGGTTGTCAGTGCCAATTGTAAGTGTTCTTCTATTTCGGCGTGACTACCACGGTTGGCTCAGACGGGAATGTCGTCAGCGTAGACGCTGATGTGGATGCGGGAATCTGACTCACCTTTTGGGTAAGATGAAGAAGCGCAATGTTAAAAAGAATAAGTGAGAGAACTCCTCTCTTGGGCGTACTACGCGTGCCAAACGTGATGTCTGGCAGGCTGTGATCTCCAAAGGTAAGTGTGGCTGTGCGGTGGCTGAGGAAGTCTCGGACTTAGCTGCACGTCTTTGCGCCGACTTCCAGGGTTATAAGGTTCTCTAGGATAGGCGAGTGTGCAACGTTGTCGAATGCTTTTGTTAGATCTACTCCTAAGATAGCTCTGGTATCTCAGGCTTGAGAGTTGAGAATGTCATGTTTCAGTTGTAGGAAAACATCATGCGCGGAAAGTCCAGGACGAAGTCCAAAAATGCAAGTATGCAAGAGATTGTTGCTTTTAGGTACTGGCAAAGCCTGGTTTGGAGTACATGCTTCATAAGTAGGCCGACACAAGAAGTGAGCGATATGGGCCTGAGGTTAAACGTAAGTAGAGGATACCCAGGTTTTGATATCAAGGTGCCCTTGGCCTCATTTTATTGTGGTGGGAGAATACCCTTTAGCCAGCACTAATTAAAGTATTCATAACAGATGGCGATTCATTGGTGGTGACGATTACGGAGTGTGTTCTTGTGAATACTGCCCGGATCAGCGCTGAGGAAGTGCTTCGCTTCTTTAGTTTGGCTTGAACTTCGGCTATTGTAATGGGTTGGTCGAGGAGCTCATTAGGAGGACCTCTACAGTTGGGATGCGATATGGCGGGGTACGTTGGGAAGTACTGATTCCGAGAGCCTGGAGGAGTTCTGGTGGAGGTGTATCGCAAGTATGTAGGAGTTAGGCGAGTTTATGTTCTTGGATAGTCTTTGAATAAGTGGGATCAATTAAGTGTCTGAACAAGTCTTATGTCTGCGGCGAGCTCATATTGTCATCTAATTCATTTCAAAGCGATTCCTAGTTATGTCATGAAAGAGTGGCTGCACCGGTCTCTATCTCTGTGCTCAGGCGGGCGAGTCGACGTCTAAGAGTTTCGTTCCAACACTGGCTGTGCCAGCATCGTTTTGGGCTTCCTTTCGCGTCAAATATTCTAGGAGACGGGAGTAAACTGTGTCACTTGGTCAGTCCTCTCGTACTAGACGAGTTGAGAATCGGAAATCACTAAGACGTTGTTTGACCCTTCAGCGATGTCCGTGATAGAGGCGTGGGTGCGCGTTGCCCTATAAGGGCGGGAAAACTATCCCTGTTGGTGAAAGTAGAACCTCTGAGAACCCTGCAGGGTAGTTGCATATTTAAGAGACTTTCGATAATGCAGTGTGTACTACCGAAATTCTCTTGTGCATTGCACTATGTGGCATGAGGAAGGTGATGTGAGAACGTCAGGTCTGGTGTAGTCTTTTTGCAGACACTATTCCCCATACATATTGGAAAGGCAGAATCTGTGAGCAGAGAGAGAGACCGACTTGCTGCGTTGCTAACCCCACCAGATGTCCTTTTGATGTGTCGCGCGGGTAACCCCAGACCATATGTGGGGCGTTAAAATCTCCCATGACGTGTAGGGGGCACTTATTTGCTATGCGTTTAGAGAGTGTGAAGAGGCGCTGGAAGTGACCTTGTAAGCACTTAAGGCTGCTATATTCGGAATGACAAGGCTGTTGGCTCTATCATGTCATGGCACAAGCCCAATTGGAAAGTGATAAATGTGCTGAATTGCTAAGCAGCGGGAGATGGAGGTAATTGAGCGATTATTTAAAAACGCCAACGGAGAGGGTGTAGGGCATGTGGGTGTGATAGAAGTCTGGCCGGGTGAGGGTCGTGAATGGGAGGGTTCTTTCACGGTAAGGACATTGGGTCACGCAGTGCAGCTGGTGGACACCATGACGCTTCTGGCCAAAACCTTGACATTTTCACTGCTACAGTGTCCGACTACGGTTTGGAGTTACCATCATCAGAACTGAGAAGGTGCGTCGCCGCAGCGCACGGTTTGAAGGCGTGAACGACGTCAGGTAGCTGGTTGTCTTGCCTTTCAGCTGCTTTCGGTTTCTTGCGTTTACTTGGGGTGAGATTCCGCTTTGGAAGGCGTGTTTCGAACAAATTAAGCTGTGAGCTATGATTGTTGTAGTGGTCAATCAATTTTTGAGCTAAGGCATCAAAACGATGATCAAACCACGTCTTTGAGCATTGCGCATTCTTCAATAATGATGCTATAGTTGATAACATCTTGCAATTTTGCCTCAATACGAGCAGTATTAGCCTCAAGCAGGATCGGCATATTGACTAGTGAAGCGTGTGGAAGGATGGGGCACTGTGTCCCGATTTCCTTGCCGAGACAGTTCCGTGTTGATATCTAACTCAAGCAAATCAGAAGAGGATGTGGCGTTGACATTACTGGGTGTGAAAGAGATGTTAGAGGCAGTGGGTGGGTTGTGCGTAGGAGGTTGGGATGCAGTAGGAGTTGGGTTAGCTGGAATGGCATGGCTTGTTGCAACAGTACTTATCTGGGCCTCTACCTTCGTGATGGGTTCTCGAAGGGCGGTGGCTTCAGCTTGGGCTGCCTGAGCTTCTGCTATGGCTCCCGCTGCCTCCTCCGGAGACTTGGTCAGGGCGTTTTATAGACTTATTGTCGCTTCTGATGATGGTGCGTGCTTGGAGGAAGAACGTGAAGGGCCCACGTCTTGTTTAAGCTGTTCGATCCAGGCTTGCTTTTGTTGGCTGGGCTGAGTGGGCTCCGGCGACAACTGGGTGAAGTTTTACCTCTGTGGAACCGGTTCTCGTCACTGCGTTTGAGGCTGCTTTATCTGTTCCCAGCACTGGTGATGGTTGCTTCTTTTGCATAACCCAGCGCCGGCAAGACAAGAGCCCTCGCACAGAATGCACTTGGAAGTGCGAGGAGGGTCCTGGGGCAGTGTTTGGATGCCACAAAGTGGCCGAAGGTTGGTCTTGGGGCTTGGGCATACGTCGTGATGATGATGCAGCCGTCTGCAATCCGTACAGGCATCCGTACTTCCACGGTATAGTGTGCAGTCTTAAATGGCTTTCATATATATATTGAAATGTGACACCTAATTGGCGTCGAAGGTGATGAGAATAGAGTGCGTCTTCCCCATTCGTCTGGCTGCGAATATGGCGTATTCAAGGTTTCATCTGACCAGGTTTTTGCACAGCGGCGTTAGGGTCTCGTCGTCAAAGACGTTTCAGATTACTCCTCTTGTAGCTCCTGGTGGGGGAGCCACGTAAGCCACGCTAGGGTAAGCGTGGCCGCCAATGGTGATTGAAATCAGTGATTTTAAGAGCTCAGCTTCTGCGGAATGTGTTGTAGTTGCAGTAAATGTATCATTTGTGGGGTGCATTCGCAGGCAGAAATCATCGGGTAGAGCAATTTGGAGTGCGGCCTGCTCTGTCTTCATGAGTCGAGGCGGTCGGACATCACGGAGTCGCATTTGGTCTCACGGGCAAACGAATGATGACGGGAATAGCGTTCAGTGGGAGTCGTGGCTGTTGCTTGCTGCATTGTAGAATGATGCGTGTTTTCTTGGTATCGGGTGGTAGGTGGGCCGGCGTCTTGCTTTTGCTAGTTGCGGCTGCTTCGACGCATGCGATGTTGCCGGTGTCCGGGTTGGCTGCCTCGAAGGTAGCATGGTTGCGAAAGTGGTTTCTTTGAACAGGCTGGTCAAGACACATAGGCTTTAAAGTGAACTGGTGTCCAATGGCCTGCCTGGAACTCTTCAGCAGAGATGGTGTGGCCTTCAGCCATTACTTTATAGTAATGAGAGGCGTCGCTGGCAGTGTCGAGGTAGAAGCGGCTTCTCAGAGTGGCTTATCTCGAGTGCTTAGCGACTTGGTTCACTAAGTGTTCGTTGCACACAAAACATCGAAGCTAGCCCGGGATTGGTGTCTTCCTCAGGCGCCTGTGTTACTGTCTGAACAAGTTACTGACTGTAGGAAAGGTTGGGTAGGAGTAGCACGTACCATTTGCCGGAACGGATGTTACAAGCATCCGCTCACGTTGGCCACCGTGAAGCGTTCTCCCTTGTTGAGAGGCGCCCAGTCGGAGGACGGCCGAGAGTGAAGCGAGAGCAGACGGGAAAGTAGGGTGCAGGAAGGAGAGAGAACAAACGGTGAGATATCGAGTGGCAGAGCACTGCGTTTATGGTCTACCCTCTCCTACCGTAGGAGAGTGACTCTTTCACACCACATGCTCCGGTTGCTAGGGGCGATGTTAACCGTGCGCGCCCGCAGCTGTCGCTATGGGCGAGAGAGTGAGCGTGGAAAGAGAGCACCCGCCGGCGCACGGGCACCACTGCGGACAACGCCAGATACCTGACATAGCCCGTTTAACCCCCGTATTCAGAAACACCGCTTGACTTCAACTTGACTTATCACCGACTTCAATGCAGCACAAACGCTTTTCGAACGCGCTGTCTTTAGGTGGTGTCAAGGCAGCACACACGCACAAACGCACTTGAAACTCGCTGAACTGAAGGTGGTTTCACGTCAATTACAAGTCAAGGAGTGTTTCTGAATATGGGGGTAAGAAACTTATTCACATTTAAAAAGCCGTCCACGCCCTCTCACGAGGGCACTCGAGTAAATGCGTACAGAGTGGTGAGGGTGTCACCTCAATCTTGTGTAATTGAGTATAGTTTGGGGATACGTAAGTGGTATTTCGTCCTTATTATTATAACTTATTGACTTAAGCAGAAGCGTTGTTTTGAACGAGTAGGAAGACGCTTATGTACGATCTAGCGAGAGCGGTTGTGAAGCAGGAGCAGTCAGGTTTTACTAGCAGACGGTATACTCGGGGACCACTTTCTGTGGTAATGAAAGGAAAACTGGGGTGGAGGAGCTACAGCGCATGTGCTTTTCCGCCAAGTAGTTTCGGATCAACTCGCTTTTCGAATGACAACCATGATCGAGTGATACCACTGCATAGAACTGGCTACGTCTGCTTGCACAGCCATTTGTAAGGGAAATATTCGACACAAGCTCATTTGGCAAGTCGTCGGAATAGCTGGAGGGTGACGTCCACGCACCTAAAGACAAAGACGCCATTTCGAATGTGAGGGAAGCCTTGCCACGGTGTTCTAGTGGCTAAGGTACTCAGCTGCTGACCCGCATGTCGCGGGATCGAATGCCAGCGGCGGCGGCTGCATTTCCGATGCTTGCGGAAATGTTGTGGGTCCATTTGCTCAGATTTGTATGCACGTGAAAGAAGCCCAGGTGGTCGAAACCTCCGGAACCCTCCACAACGGCGTCTCTCATAATCATATTGCAACCTGGTGTTCTGTGCCAGTGAACAGTGGGTCAGTTCTGTGCCGGTGAACGAGGAATACGAAGACGAGCAACCCGTGCCAGTGGAGACGTCCTTTTTTGTATCTGAGATTTTCGACAGTCGCGTCCCTTTGTACATTCGTTCGAGCTCTTAGCGCGTAACAACTGGTGGAGGTTCTGGGTACCCTATGCACCGAACCCCACCCAGTACAAGAAGCTCCAGCCACATACTGGTGGTTACGCCTGTTCACCGTGCTAGCCGCAGGATCCGTGGACTGGAGCCTGGGTTCAGACTTCTCTCAGAAAAGATGACGGCCCCAACTATTCCAGGCAGCGCCGTCCCAAGCGGCTCCAACACAGCCGGTATGGAAGGCGCAACGCCATTGCAATATACGCTGTTCAAACCACGAACGCCGAGTCCCTTTCGTGGTGCTGTCCAAGAGGATGTTGAAGATTGGCTAGTCCACTATGACTTCGTTGCCGCTCATAACATGTGGGATGACACAGACAAGCTCCGACATGTCTACTTTAGTTTGAATGACGGGGCCCGTGTTTGGTACGAAAACCGGGCAGGTGTGTTCACGTCATGGCTGGACTTCAAACGCTCGCTTCTCGAAACGTATGCAAGTCCAGATCGCCGAGAGTGAGCTGAACGGGAACTCCAGTGCCGTATGCAAACGCCAAATGAAGGCGTAGCAATGTATTTTGAGGACATGATGCGTCTTTTTCGACGAGCCGACCCTCACATGCCGCAAGAGAAGAAGGTGCGATACCTGATGCGTGGAGTGAAGGAGCAGTTGTTCGGTGGTCTTGTACGCAGCCCCCCAAAACTACGTCAGAGTTTCTTGCTGAAGCCGTCCCGATTGAAAGCACGCTTCGGCAATGGACCCAGACGTACGAGCGACAAGTGAACCTTGCTTCTGCTACGGACTACATGGGTGGTCTTGGGGCCCACGTCGACTTCTTCCGAGAGCTCATACGCTCTGTAATTCGCGAAGAACTGCAGAAGTTATCTGTGCCCTCGGCGGCCACTGTCAGTTCTTTGTCCAGCATCGTCCGAGATGAATTTCAGCAGGCGCTACGAGAACCGTCCTGTCAGACAGAGACGCGGCCCCTAAATGACTTCCCTCGCATGCCGTATGCGCGAACTCTGCTCCAGCCAGCCCCACCTTTGCCTCCGCTTCCCACCGCGGCCCCTGCCATGCTTCCGGCTGATCAAACTCTGTGCCCACCTGCACCACAATTCACTCCGCCTTATACCACAGCCCCAGCCATGCTTCAAGCAGTCCAAGCGGGCCCGTACCTCAGTGACCGCCGACCGATTCCGCGAAAATCAGACGTGTGGCGGGCCCTCGATCGACGTCCCCTTTGCTATCACTGTGATGAACCTGGGCACATCTACCGACAGTGCACTTATCTAGAGCTGGAACTTCGTGGTTTTTCGGCCAACTCCCCACCTCCTAGGTTCGGCCAGCGGCCTCCGGAAATCGCTGACTACGTTGCTCAGCAGCGTGGATCGACATCTCGGCACCACTCACGTTTTCCATCACCGCGACGGTTCCCGCCGAATCATCGCATCTATGCGGGCGTGGCGCAAGACCGGTCACCTAGCCCACGTCGGGAAAACTTGCCTCAGCGACCTTCAGGGGCAAGGCCGCTCAGACTGGTCATGCTCAAGACCCCCTATCGACGCGGACTGAAGATACCGACGATACATCGACAACGACACCACCGGCTGATTGCAGAAGAGTTTCCTTAGGTATTCCTGTTCTGCTAGATGGTCGCGAAGTCAGCGCTTTAGTGGACACTGGTGCGGACTATTCCATAATTAGCGAAAAGCTGGCCGCCCTTTTCAAGAAAGTAACGACGCCTTGGAACCGAACGCCAATTCGTACAGCTGACGGGCATATCGTCACGCCACTCGGCATGTGCACGGCAAGACTGCAATTCCGCAGTTGTACATTTGTTGCCAGTTTGAGAGTTCTCCAGCAGTGTTCTCGAGACCTGATCATTGGCATGGATTTTCTCAGGGAGCATGGTGCTATAATTGACATTCGACGACAAACGCCACAACAGTTTACGCCGACCCCAGCCACTCCCGAGTGTCTCTTCTCATCGTCGACGACGCTGTCACGTTACCACCCCGTGCAACTGTTGTGGTCCAGGTGGCGTGGGACGGAGTGATGCACGGTGAAGCAGTCATAGAAAGCTATCACTCGCTTTTGCTGTCTCAGGGTGTCTGCGTAGCTAGAGCCTTGTCGACCTTCGTGATGATCACTGCAACGTTTTTGTCACAAACTTCAGCTACGAGAACCGGCACCTTTTTCCTGGAACTGTCATCGCCTACGCCGACCCAATCGCCGATGTCACAGAGTGTTTTGCTTCCGAGGCCATCGGCACTGCTGAATGGCCTTTTCGCAGCGTCGACATCAATCCAACGCTTTCTGAAGCGAACAAGCAGCGTTTGAGCAAGCTGTTAATGGAGTTCCACTCATGCTTTGCCCGTTCTTCAAAGATACATCAAACACCGATAACGAAACACCGTATTATCACCTACAACGACGCGCATCCCATACGGCAGCAGTCTTACCATGTTTCGCCAACCGAACGGCACGCGATTCAAACGCAGGTTAAGGAAATGCTTCAGGATGGCGTGTTATACTTCTGAGCAGGAGGCAGATGTTTATCGCGGAGGTCGTCGAAGAGTCCGTTTAGAACGCAGGAAACTACACGTTTCACATCATTCCGGCTCGTTTATGGTCGAGATGTTAGAACTATGCTGGATGCCATGATTCCATATGAGGACATCGACAAGCTCGATTAATTAGCCCCCGACATCAATGAGTACCTTCAGCGCGCTCAGGAAGCACGTCAACTGGCCCGTGTGCACATCCGAACTCAACAGTGCGCAGATGCACGGCGGTACAACACCAACCATCGAGAAGAAAATTATGAACCTGGTGACCAAGTTTGGGTTTGGACACCCATTGTGCGGCGAGGTCTCAGTGAGAAACTCTTGAGGAAGTACTTTTGACCTTACAAAGTACTCAGACGTGTGAGCGACGGGAACTACGAAGTGGTTCTATACGGAGGCTCGGCATCATCCCAGCGCAGGTTACCACGCCCTGAGACTGCACACGTAGTCCGCCTAAAACCATACTTTACGCGGTGATGCGAATTTTCTTCTTGTGCCAGTGAACTCTTCATGTGAACAGTGAATGCGGTTTATTTGCGATTGCCTGGCCCAAGACGCATTTTCTCTCGTGCACTAATTTGTTTAATGTTTCTTTATGTTACCTACTTCGACCCACTGCTGTGCACACTTGCGTTTGAGCATCGGGTCAATGCTCTCTTGGGAGGAGGAGTAATGCCACCTAATGTTCTGTCCCAGTGAACAGTGGGTCAGTTCTGTGCCGGTGAACGAGGAAGACGAAGACGAGGAACCCGTGCCAGCGGAGACGTCCTTTTTTGTCTCCGAGATTTTGGACAGTCGCGTCCGTTTGTACGTTCGTTCGAGCGCTTAGCGCGTGACAATATGGTGGTTTTGAGACGTTAAATTGCACATATCAATCGATCAATGTGAGGGGCACCTAAAATATGCGATGTTTTCGAACGTGCAAAAACGCGAATTGACACGTCATGAATTAAAGCAAATTATGTTATCTTCTAGGCTTGTTCAGTGTCTCTTTATAAAGAGCATCTTAGAAAATAAAGTAGTGTTTTTTTTGTCATCTACACGCGGAAAACAAAGACGCATTTGCTAGAGACTATTCTGCAGTGGTAGCGCACGCCCACACTCGTTCCGTAGTTTTCCCTTCATTGCCAGAGAGGTCGCCCCCGAGTATACCTGCGTCAGCCTTGCGAGGTGAGAAAGGAGGGAGGGGGGTCGCAGTTGGCACGAGACGCAAGCGTGCAGCACAAGACGCGATTATGAGGAGTGGGGTGGCAGCGCCACAGCCGAGGCCAGATCTGCGAGTAGGTACGACTGTAAAATGCTGCGCATTTAAGTTGAAATGTGAAAAAAACTGTTTCACGGACTGTTTCAAGCACGCTGCTCAAACATAAAGACGCACGAAATGCACAGTACGAGCGCGACAGACTGTCTCAATTCTTATTTTGTGTTTGGGCTGCCGGCCCCTTTCGTAAACGCGGCCGCACAAACAATCGAAGTGACCTTCGTGCTTCTTATAATCACTTACACTTCAACAAAAAATCCGCATGTTACACTTTATATGTCGTCGAAAGACGATAGTCTTGCGTCTGGAGAGAGTGAACAAAACGTTTATTTGATGTCCTGCGCAAGAAAATCGGTGAATGGTATTCTGCAGGCGCTGCGTTAGAGTGCCTCCAGTGTGTGGCGGAGGCAAACGAGTGCATCTAAGCACGTTAGACACAAGTGCCATCTGGCAGTTATCTTCGAAAACGAAGGCGTGCAGACCGCGGAGAAAGATATGCGCGCCAGTCTCGGAGGTGATAAGGTGTAGAACGCAAAGTGACAGGCAGGCGCCATTACCGTGACATCGAAGCAAAGCGTTGGAAACACCTTTTTGAGCATCGCGTTGCACTGTCAGCGCAGTGCGATTAAACGCTACATTCCTTAGAGTTTAGGAGCGTCAGAGTGGTGTCTATTTGTTCGTGAAGATACAAGGAGTTACTTCTTTGTGCCTCTCCTAGTATAAAGGCAGACATGGAAAACATCGAAGCGTTGTTGTGGCGCCTCAGATATGCACACTAATTGCTTTTTATATGACAATCGCACAACTATGAACGCTAAACCTTGAGCAATAATCGTGGGCGCTGCGGATTGGGTTGGCCGTTTGGTGCAGTTTAAGGTATCGTTTGGGCGGACAAACAGACAAGTGTACAGACACACCGAAAGTTTTCCGTCGAAGGTGCCCAAAAAAGACTATCATTTTTAAAAAAACTTGCGGGCAAAGCACTAGAGGTACAAAGTGCCCTGATCGCAACACAGGTACGCGTACAAGATACCAAGCTAGCGAACACCTTTCTTTGCGCACTTTGACCACGCCATGTGGAGGTACGCCCATACTGACGTACAAGCTGGCACAGCACCATGACCATTAGAGTGCACACGCACTCAACGCGCGCTCGTCGTGCCATCTTGGTAATGATGACGAAAACGCGCTTAAGTTTCACAGTTCTGATGATCCCCAAGGGTTCATGGTGTATATATATGGCTTGTCGTTACCTAGTATTACAATGTCGCTCTGTGGCATAGTGCAAATTCTGCTTTCGGCCTCGGTTGTGATCGAACGCAGGATGCAGGGCTCCGTCGGAGCGGCTACAACGGCCTTTGAGGGCCACGGTAACCGATCAACTACAGAGTACCAAGTGATTCTGCATCATCTGCCAACAGGACGCTTTGCCTGGCGTACTGTGTTTTCGCACGGTGACGTTGTAGAGAAACCCTATAGGGTTGAAAGCTTCAGGGGTGCGTTGGGTCCCACTGGACTGCCGTCGGACGTCATTGCAGTCGGTGCGTACGTTATTAATCGCATCTCTGCCGTTACCCTGACCTGAGAGGCTGCGACGAAGAAACTGATGGCCTTCAAGGAATTCGGGGTAAAGATACACTGTTGTCTCATCGTCAACCTCCAGGACTGGTAGATTGAACTGCGGCTTCAATAGCTGCTTTACGGCGTCACTGATGAGGATGTGCGGATGGCGTTCACGGCTTTTGTCAACGTGGTCGAAGTGAATCGAGAACGCTTAAGAGTCAGCGGTGTTAGCGACAAAGGACCGACGACCAGAACTATAGTATTGAATTTGAAGAGTGGAATTACGATTGAGGACCTTCGTCCCTAAGTTCGCATTGGAGCGACACGGGCCTTAGTTATAACGCCAGGGAGGCCTATGCAGTACTTGAGGTACAAAGGGACCGGTCATGTACAACTGAACTGCAGGACGCCGTCGTGTTAGAATGACATCAAGACGCCCAGTGCGTCTGGTCATACGCAGTTGTTACGAGCGCTGAAACGAAATGAAACGAACAATGAGATCGGAAAGCAGGTCATGAACGCCGCCGAAGCGATAGACGTGGCTACAGGGGCAGGAGAGTGGCTAGTTCTCTGGATAGATGAGGGCCAGTTTTGTCTGAAGAGTACAATACAACGTCTGAGCCCGAGAAGGAACTGCTATGGAAGATGCCAATCAAGAGAACCCCGCTGAAGACGCACAGAGCTAACCAGGAGAAGTGTCGACGTAAGCAGCAGCAAGACGCGGCATGCCAGCGCAAGAAGTGACCCAAAGAATCAGCACGAGCTCGGCCGTTAAGCGGCCGCCAAAGCAATCTGTGGGCAATGCTCATGCGAGCAAAATTGAGGGACCACCAGTGAAGGCGACACTGGCGTGGCATTCTGGCCTCCAAGCGAGGCCTAATCTACCACTGGATCGACTGGTAGGCATTCCAAGAGACCAGCAGCAAACTGATGCCGGACCACTGGATGGCTTGAAAGGCGCCTAGCAATGAGCTAGACGCACACGTAAGTACCATGCTCCGGGCCTACCTTCTCTTCTTTAGTGTGTAATGTTGGCTAATCACTTGGCACTGAGCATTGCAACCTTAAATGTCCGAAGTTTGGTTTCTGTTGCGACCGGGGTTTGCAGGCACCGGAGGTTCGGCATAAAGTTGTTGAGGCAGGAGGAAGAGAGACTTGAAGAGGGTTTATTTACATTATATACATGGTGAGCTCTCGTGCATGACGAGCTCTTTCTTACATGGCGAGCTCTTGAACCTGGTATTCCTGTACATGGCGCTCCTTCGAATGAGTCGGGTGGCTCATTATAAAGGGCATATTCTCCCAAAATTCCTAGATCAGAGAACATGTGCAGATAATACTGTACCATCACAGATCACAGACAACTGGCGAGGGGAACGAGCTCCCACGGCCCACGTGAACGTCCGAAATTGAGGCGTGATCACTGCACTTTGAAGTCGCGCCAGCGGGGCTCTTCCTCGTCGTCTGTTTGCCGCTGGCCGTCCCAAGCTCATGACAGCATACATCAAATGGTCCGCCGATCTGTTCGCTCAAATAACGGGGCGATTCGCGGCTGCCGTCACAGCATCTTTCAAGGAAGCTTCCACACTTGTCGTCTCCCGAACCGCTTACGCACCGTGGTGACACGACGCCTCACCCTCCGTCTAGGGGGGACAATAACTTGCGGGCATAGGCAGCCAGCCGTTCGGCTCCTTGAGGATTAAAAGAGCGCCGCTCTCTCGTCAGCTCCGGTGCCAGTCACAACACCTCGTCCACCGGTGGGAGATTCGACCTGAGGGTGACCAGCTGCACAGTTTGCCCGAAATGCCGTTGTGTGGTGGAGTCTTCTAGGACACTGCCGATGACGCCCAGCCAAGGACTTTCTCTCGGTCGTTGCTCGTTGCTCTCTTCTCGGAAAAGCATTCACACACACCACTACAGGCACAAGAGAGCGCCCCGTCCGTACTGAGACACATCGAGTCCTAAAAATTATCCAAAACAATCTTCTTTAGATATTACTATCATACACAAAACAGCAATCGGAACGTTTCTTTGAGCTTTTCACCAAAACTCCCAATGTCGATTCGAGAATATTCCTCTCATTTACTGCTTTTAAGAAAGCTAACTATCAAGTGATGCGCTCCCCATGGCATACCTGTAGGCTAGCATGAGTAATCCGCTCTAACCTACCAGCCCTCATAGTCAAAAGATGAAGCCTTTTTCGTCACGCTGTCTTTTATTTCCCAAACTTTTGTGCCACCAATGCAAGTCGTCAGTTCCTTCAGAGCTGGCGAAGAGACGACTGTCATGCTGCATCTGCATCAGGAACATCCACATCCGCAAATGCACGTCACAGTGCTCATGTCTGGATTAACTACCACTTGACTTTCCCTTGCAGTAACTACTCTCACAAAGCATTCACATAAACTAACGAACTAGCTTTTCTTCTACACCGGACACATGCGAACAAAACATCGAATTAACAAAAGAAACTTACGCATTAACACTAAAAAACTCGCAAGGAATATCTTTGCGTCTCTGCGCTCAGTCTACTTAGTTCACAATGTCGCCCCTCCTCGTTTACACGTATCTACCATAATGCAGGTTCCTATGCGTGTCGTTTAGGCAATCGCACAATGGTTACCTAAGAAAAACGTATAACGCCCAAGAAATGAATAAAACCAAAATGGGTTTTCTAAACACTATCTAGTAGCCGACATAATTAAAGAACACATTCTAAAATCCAAAACAAACCTAAACCGTCAAATGCAAACTTCAAAAAAAAAATTATCTACTAGTGACCTTCGTCAAAAGTCGACAGCTGTCTACTCCTTTTTCAGACTGACACGCGGTGTCGCGTCCTGTGGGTCTTTCTTGGCGAGCGGTAAATGGAACAATGGCAAAACTCATTCACTTCGCCTTCGACTCCCGCAAAGCTCCTCGCTGGCAACCAGAGTTCTTACTCTCACTTAGTTACTATAAGCGAGCCATGGACCTCGCACTCCTGCGGCCCATCTAACATGTCGATAAAACGACGAAAGGCTGACTGTCTCCTTCCTTCCGTTTGCCTTTTCACCCAACGTGCTTTTTCTTTTTCGTTTCGTCCGGTGGCTCGGACGCACACAAACCAATGCCGGCGCCGACGACAAATGCCGAATTCTGTGAACGGCCCTCGAACGTTTACTAACTTTCTTCAAGCGGGCCTTGCTTTTTGTTGTCCTCTTTGCTCTACGACGCCGCTTCCGTCTACGCTTCTTCTTAAGGGGCATTTCTGAACCTATCGCTTGCATCTTCTGTATACACTTCTCGTCCGAAGCGGGTGTTCTGCTTGAAATCTGCTTGAACTCTGCATGCAAGATTCACCGTCGGGACGGTCTCACTCTGTCTGTGCCAGGTGTTCTAAAACTATCTTAGATGTTTCGTTACATTTACCCTGGCACAGCACCTCGTTGTACTATATCTGGCCTTCGTCGGCCTCTTCTCTTAGCGTAGCAACATTGGCAGTTGACAAACTCAGTTCATTCTAGAACCAGCCGTTACCCTCATAGGTGCTAGACTCTCCTCCACGGCTTCGATCTCAACTGCAACGTAGTCACTATTCAACTAGTGGTATACTAACATGATATTTCCTTGTGCATGACACGCAATGAAAACGCCATACACTATTTCCCGTCAGCTGCCGTCACCTAATTTTGAAGGAGCTCATCTCTTAAGCCCTTCAACTCGCTCTAATGCGTATCACTATCCTTCCGATAGATATATATACAACGCATATAGGCTACCAAGACGATAGAGCCGCAATGAAAACAAAGTTGAAACTACTTATGTACAAAATCACTAAAGTAAACAAATAAAACATTCCGCATTAGCGCCGTTACACCTGCGACGCCACCCGTGCGCAAAGGTGCTGCTTCGCATCCTACCAATGAGATGAGATGGCGATTTTTTTAGTGAAATTTGAGTATAGACAGCAGTAGTTGGAATTTCGCCCCAATGCACATTCAAGGTTGATCATGCACTTGTGAGAAAATATATCGGCCCACTGCAAAGAGAAATTGAACCATGTACCTACCTTCTGAACTATGCATTTGCTTTTCCAAATTTCTTAGTGCGTCCATTTTGCACCTTTTGTGAGTTTTAGTTGCTGTTGTCGTCGATGTCGTTCTTGTCGTAATTTTTTTTTCTAGTTTCGGTTGCAATTTTTGCAATTCTTTTAGCGCACGATGTTGAGCTTCTAGAATTGCTTTCTGTCTAGCATGTGAACCAGAACCCCACATTGTCAGGGGCACAGGGACAGCAAGTGCCGACGATAAAACCTCATTCTGATTTACCGAGAAAATAATAAGAACGAAAAGAATCGTTCCTGTTAGTCTGTTCGCTGCTGCCATACTTAATACCCAGCCACGTTGGCGCTGTTTTGTTTTTATAGAAAACCTTTATTTGTATAACAATGCTCATAGTGCACAAAGAATTTATGCTATATTGTTCCTTGCAGTGGTTTACAAAAGCTGTTTTCAAAGTTGTAGATTGCGCAAATGGTGTCCGGCAAATTACAGTGTCCTTTTTAATACTCGATGCAGGCCATTTTTAGAGAAGACCTTGTCCTGAAAAAGAATATAATTTTAGTCTGCGCGCTTTGAAATAAAATAAATTTCAGCATTCAAGGTACGTGGAAATAAGCTTATTGTCGCTATGTATGGAAAAAAGTTTTTTAAAGGTATAGCTGAAGCTCTAATTTAGAATCTAATAACGTGAATTGGCCTATCACCTTGCCTATCAATATATTGAACAGACTTTTGTTGTAGTTTCACAATAGTAAGCGTATCAGATTTTCTATTTTGTGTGAAATAATTCAAACCTATTCCAGCCTCTCACTGCAGAATCGCTCATAAGCAGTCGCGTCCAGCATCGTATTTCATCCGCCTTCTTGAAATAACTTTCTGCAGTGGTACCTGGCACTGCCGTGTTTCATAACGTGACCGCAACTTGCCTTCACCCAGCCAGTCGCCCCAGCCAAGGCATGCGGCCTGCAAAGCTTCCGAACCGTAAGAGCCAGTAGCTTGGATTACAAGCCAACATGGCACTACCCATGCAGACGCGACACTAATTTGGATCCATACTCACGCTTCCTATTCGCTCAATGTCTTCACAGAAATAAACTAACGGTGAAACTAACTATCGTATTGTGTTGCCTCACGCTAGGGGCAAAAGATCAGTTATGTTTTCTTTATTATTGACCATAAGTTTATTTATTTAGCCATGCCTGTTAAGTATTTGATCCGAGCACTTCAGAATTAACATTGAAAATACTGTTAAATACTGACGAATAAATTATTCTCGAAGCTTCACGACGTAAATGTTGTTACGGGCTTCATTGCGTAACTTAAAAAAAATAAAGACAGGCGTTTCCTAGACTTCCCAACACTGCTGCAACGTGATGACACCCGCAGCATTCTATTCGCGTATCTCCAATGCCACCCCAGCTTCAGTTCCTCTCGTCGAAGCCTTCGTTCGTCACGAACATGAAAATATCACAGCGACGTTCATCTGTTCTGTCGCCACCCCAAGAGTATGAGAACGACCTCCCGCTATGTTCTCCCCAAACCGATGGTTCTCTCCCCATTACCGCATACCGGCCGAATAGAAAACAGCGGACGACCACCGATATGGTTCACCGGCCGCCACGTTGGGCATACTGCTCACCAGTGCTTTAGCTCATGGTCCTCAAAAACTCGCGCAATGATGAAGATGAGTCGTTTCGATGGTTATTCGCAGCAAGTTTCAGGTCCGCCTTAGCCCAACATTGCCAACTTAGCTACTAGAAACACATGGTACAGTCTCTCACTTTCACCGCGTGCACGCTAATACTGTTTGCCTTAAGTACGTCACCCATCGTCTCATTTGCCACAACCAGGCCTATCGTCTTTCGGGGATTTTGGCCGTGCCCCTTCAGAAATCTAAATATGCAGCCTCAGAAAGTTTCGCTGCATTCATGACCATGCAGCAAATCCTCTGTCTCTGCTTCAAGACGAAGTGTAATTCACGGAGAAGTAGACGGCAGACATGTCCAAGCATTTGTTGACGCTATAGCCAATGTATGGGTAGTGAGTGCAGACCTACGTGGACATTAAAAAAAAGTCCTCACGTCAGCGGCTACACTGCTCCGTTTGGCCGACAGGGCATGCCGCGGGTTCTTGATTCTTGTACAGCTCGCTTAAGTATGGTCGACCACCCTACGTCAATGCTATTCGCGTTTATTGACCGTTGCCCTCATGACTTCATCCTTGGATTGAATTTTCCGTAAACTCATTCTGCCCTCGTCGATTGTGTCACCAGCGTCCTTCACCTCCTGTTGTCTCAGGCCATAACTGAACCCAAAACTATGACACCGTGGAAGTGTGTCTTTCACTTTAGGCAGCCACCCACGTCGTTTGCCTTGCCCAGTTTCAATTTCCAGATGGTGATATCTCCTCTCTTCCTCCTTGTTGACGTTCTTCTAAGCCTGCTTGGTGCCACCCCACTTACACTTATGACTATTGTGGAGACCGTACATACCTTCCACTTCTAAATTTCAGCTACTGCCCTCAAGTCTAACCTACTGCCAATGACATTGAAACTGAAAACCTCACGGTCAATACTGATTTACTTCCGCGTACAGAGGCTAACAGCACTAACAGCTCCTATTCTTCGCACGATGATTTAACAAAAATTATCGCGCCCGATCTTAACCAATGAAAGACCACTGACATCTGTCGCTGTCTTCTCATCTACAGTGACCATTTTATTTTGGCGACAAACTTCTTGGTTAACCGACTATCGTGCAGCTTCGTGTGAACACAGATGGAGCCTCTTCGACGGCGCCTTCATTGTGTCTCGCACAGTGAGCGCAGCGTTATCCAAGTGGAAGTGAACAATATGCTCAGCAAAGGTGTTATCCAAACATCGGGCAGTCTTTGAGCTTCGCCTGTCGTTCTTGTAAAGAAAAAGGGCATTTGCATTCATTGTTGTGACTCTGGGTGTACACCTCATCTAAAATTAGAGCACTGTAGCAGCAAGGGATAGGATTCAGCTATTTCTTGAAGTTATCGACGCTGACTTGATACATAAGCTAGGTGATAGGTGCATTAGCGCACCCTCTATGGCGCTTTTCAATCGAGATTTTTATCACTTGGCTGAGTTTTAGTGCCCATGTGTTGGAACGTTGTATGCTCGGAGCATGCCAAAGGATGAAGCAATGCTAGCAGTACCTTTCCACATTTTCTTTTTTATGCTTTTGTGTCACGCATCTTCTCTCTTTTTTGTATGTATGCCCTTAAAGTGACCCTAAAGTCAACTATCAAGTCGACATTGAGTGTTGAAATGGTAGTCCAGAAGCCTCGTAGTGTTACTTTTGTGTGAAGGGAGGGCCTATTTTGAACTAAAATCACGTTTTAGTGCTCCGCATATAGTTAGCACACTTCAAATTACCCGCCTAAAGAAGCGAACTAAACAGTCCGTCTCACGTCGCTGTTGTCGTACACAACGTTGTCCAGCTTTACTACGCTAGTAGCAGCAGATTGAAAGCAGCGGGAGCCACAGCAGCAACAACGGTCATTAATAGATTTCCCGCCATCGGCTTCGACATTGCAGACGCTTTTGTTTCAACTACGCCCTGCTAGAAGACACCACCTGTTCCGTGTAACCACGCGAAAATTGAATTTTTGAACCACTCGCGCTATTTCCCGTAGTAACGTCCGGCGATTCTAATTTTCATGAATCAAACAGAAATGAACAAGCAGCATTTTATTGCATCTCTTAATACACGGAACGCTCTTCATGTAGTGCAGTTAGATAGATTACTAGTGATTAATTTTAGGTGGTCCGTCTGATGTCATTGGGATTATTTCGAAAAAGCCCTACAGTGGCGCTTGTGTTCTTGGGCTTTTACTTAGTTCCTCGGAGAGTATGGCACTGTTGTTGACAATGTTGTCGTTTTAAATGTGTTCATACATGGAGCTTTCACTCTAACGTAATTTGTTGTTTTAGTTTAGTGTCCCTTTATCGTAGACATGAAAGTTAGTTGGCAGTCAGCACTCTTTGCCGATGCTGTCTCGTCCCTTCCTAGCCATTCTATGTACTGTGAACACTTAAAAAAAAGGATGGTAGCTGGCACTCTTGCATTGACAATCGACCTTTGAGAAACTCACGCGCAAAGACGTATCCTCACTACAACGAATTGATGAAGCACTGCACTGCCTACACGGAGCTACTCTTGAGAGCTTTATTAGCAAGGAATGCAGGAGAAAAGACAGCGGTCAGTAGCGGTCTTCAAAGCACAGCAGCCACGAACACTAGCCAATGATGGTGACGCTGAGGTACCCGAGCGATGCCATTGAGGCCACTTTTCTTCACTACAATTCACGATAGATAGACGGATGATCGGACAGTGGCGCACGCCACCTAGCCATAAAGTTAAGTACCATATCACTGTTCGTTTAAGTATTGAATATCACTTGCGCCTCGATTGTAGCCACCAGTCAGTTAGCCTCCTGCTGGCTATTTCTACCCGTTTAAAGCCTATTTTGCCTTCACTGTCCCTAAACCCCAATGCTTTGAGAATTCGGTGCCATTGTCTTCGACTGTAGGGTGCAGCCTACAGTCCGTTTTTAGCCGTTCAGCCGTTTTCTCCTCCTCTCCACACGCACTACATACCGTATCTGTGACTTCGTATTTTGCTCGGTGCGTCTTGGTCCGCAATACTCCCAATCTAGCCTCGAAGAGTAGAGAACTACCCCGAGAAATACTGTAGATCTTTTCCCTTGCAATTTCCTGCTTACAAGTTTGGTATGTCTCCTGTGATGACTTTGTAAGCATGCCCATCTTCCACATGTCCTTCTCTGTTTCATTCACCTCTTCTGTGTTTCCTTTTGGCTTGGTGTTCTGCTGTTGTCTAAATACTTGCTCGACAATTTTTTAGTTCGTTTCCTCCATTGAGTATCGACATTCTTTATGTACTAATAACTGAAAACTTTCCTGGCCCAACGCTCCTCTGCGATTTTTCTCAATCGCTTCTCAAATTCTATCTTGCCGCTAGTTTCCCTGCACATATGCGATGTCCATTCCAGGTCTCCCTGTACCCTCTTATTTCGAGTATTCCCGTGCGCTCCCAAAGCAAGTCTACCTATGTCACGTTGTTCAATTTCAAATGTTGTTTGAACTTCTGATTTGATGCACAAGACCGCATTGCCGAACGTCGAACCCGGGTTCAAGACACCTTTCCAAATACCTCTCACAACGTCATACCTATTTTAGATCCACAATGCCCTATTTTTCATTACAGGTGCATTCCTGGGGCCCTTAGTCATTACGTATCTTTTGTGCTCCCTTAGATACTCAGCCACGTTGTTTATCCATACTTCCAAGTATTTGTATTTGTCCACTATTTCTAGCGTGACTTCCTGTATCTTATGCTCACTGCCTTTGTTATCATTCAAAATTAAGATTGTCGATTTTTCCTTGCTGAACTTCAAATTTAACCTAACTACCTCATCACCACAGATTTCTATCGATCCCCGCAGATTTTCCTTGTGGTCGGCTATTAATACTATATCATCTGCATACATCAATGTTGGTAATGACTGTTCAATGTGTTTTCCTTGCTTGGCAAAACGCAGGCTGAATCCGAGTTGAGTCCCCTCTAATTTGGCTTCTAGTCTCTGGAGATACAACATAAATAACAACGGTGACAAGGGGCATCTCTGTAGAAGCCCGCGTTGTATCCATATGGGTTCAGATACCTGTTTTTACCATTTCATAACTTTCTTGTAACTTATGTAGATATCCTGTAGAAGATTGGTTATTCCATCTTACACATCTAGTCTGTTCAGTACTCCCCACAAGTCTTCTTGAATCACACTATCGTAAGCTCTCTCGATATCTAGAAATGCCGGCCACAGAGACCCGTGCTCTTTTTCCGCTATTTCAATACACTGCATCAATGAAAAAAGATTGTCATCGGCCTCCTTCGTTAACGGAACGCATTTTGTAGTTCTTCCAGCACCCCCTCATTCTCCACCCATGTCTGTAGTGTTTCCTTTACTATCTGCACCACCAGCCTATAAACTACTGATGTCACTGTTATAGGACGGTAGTTGTTTATATCGGCTCTGTCCTCCTTTTCTTTTTAGATCATGCTCATCCTGCTTAGTTGCCATTCATTGGGAGCTTCACCATTCATTACTGATTTGCTCGCTGCCTCTCTTAATGTTTGCTTACAGTTTGTCCTAGTTTCTTTATTAGCATGATTGGGATGCTGTCAGGGCCTGTTGATGTGCTAATATGAACTCTTTTCTCTGCGATTTCCCACTCTCCTTGTCCCACTGAGCTCATTGGTCTATCATCATCTAGTACAGTACATGCAGCGCTTTCTTGGTGTTTAAACTTTTTGTCATCATGATTTTATAATTTCCACTGCGTCATCCCCTTCAAGTCTGACCCCTTGAACTGTGGTTATAAAACTCTGTTTCATGCTTGTCTTATTACTCCGAGAATTGAAATAGGTTCAAAACTTTGCAGCTGCCTTTCTATCCTTTTTGTTTACTTCCACCATCCATCACACCCCCTTTCTTCTAATCTAGTCACTGATCGAAGCGGACGCTTCCCTTCTGCAGATCAAAAAGGTATCTTTTTTTCTTTTGGCATCATCCTCCAATTCACACCTCTGTTTAGCATACCTTTGTTCCCTAAAGGCTTCCTGACATCTTACTATGGCTCTCTTTAACTTCCTCATCCCACCAGCTTTTGGGTTTGTGTCTACTTTTCCCGGTTGATTTGACTCGTACTTTAGCAAGCTCTAGCTCAAACAATCGAGCTAGGTTTGTGTACGTTCACTCTGCTTTAGTATATTCAGTGATTATTTCATCAATCTCTTTAGCTGCTATTCTTACTTGCCTTTCTGAAAAAGTAATACCGTGTGGTTGCTCGTAATACCGCCATTTCAATTTTATTTCTCTTTCAAAACGCAGCTTGTTACGTTTGTGATCACTACCTAAGCTTCTGGACCCATATTCATCTATGTTCATCACCGTCAGCCGATCATACATCATATATGACATTGTTGCGTAATCTATCGTCGACTGCAGCCTTTCCACCTCCCATGTTATCCGCCCTTCGCATTTCTCGGTGCTGTTGCAAATGATTGAAAGATGCCTTTCACGCATATCAATTAGCACTCTTCCTGTTTTGTCAGTATATCCGTCCATATCTTCTATGTGCGCATATATATCTCCTAATATAACTACCTCGAACTCTTCTCCTAGTTCGTCAATGTCGTTTTCTATGCACTGCACCACTTGTTGATTTTCCTCTCTGGCTTTTGCGCCTGTCCACAAGTATACAAAATCCAGGAGCGTCATCTGCCCTGCCACTTTTCCTTTTATCCAGAAATGTACCTTTCACTCCTGCTTGACCATTTGACAGTCTCTACTTTTATAAATGAATGCCCCAATACCACCCCTCTTTCTGCTGCCTTTTGTTTTAATACAATATTCTCATGCGTAGTCCGGAGAGATAGGAGGTTGTTCCATGTCCCTAAGATGTGTTTCTACAAAAACATTTACCATAGGCCTCTTTTCCCTTAGCTGCTCTTCTATCTTTTCCCACTTCAGCATATTCCTGCCACCCTGCTTGTTTATATACCCTACGTCTGAATTGGCTCGGCCCTTGTTGCTACGTCGATTTCTGCCCCGGACTTTACGTGTCTGAGATATTGGTGCAACTTTGGAATCCTATCTGTATATACCACCTGGTAAGAGTCCCCCTGGTAGTTTTCCTCGTTACTAGCTATCCTGCACCACGAAGGGCCCGCATTCCGCGCCCTTCCCCCTCCCCTCCCCCCCCCCAAAAAAAAAGCTACTGCGCGTCCTGCAAAACGCCAACCCACTTTATCACCTAGCGTCCCATCGAAGTGAATTTTGTCTTCTTCAATACCACCCCACCTATGCACCTCTCTGTTTATTTCCTTCACCTCTATGCCTTTCTCTCGACTCATCCGTTATATCTCTTGTTTGCATTCACTCTTTGCAGGATGTCGTGACGCACCGGCACCTCCGGTATCGTAGATATCGCTACCTGTACCTGAGGAGAAATTGCCCGATGTCATCGACCCCTTTCGCCAGTGTGGTCGCTAGTCCTGCCGTATCTTCATCTATGATATCGTTCAAACCGCCTGCAATTATCACGAGGTTTCGCCCATCAGCAGTAGTTTTGAGTTTTGTACTCGCTTGCCTCATGACTGCTTCCATTTTGCGTCCTCGGAACGTCTCTACTGCAACCCTCTTGTCATCTATTACCCTCTCTTTGACGGCTTCAGCGCATCAATTTAAATCGCTGTGACTTTTCAGCTGGAGCGTCCTGCACCTGGGGTTTACTTGCACCTGTGACGCCGGCTGCTTTGTCCCCTCCCAGCCCCACCACTACTTCGCTGAAGCTGGGCTTTGCGACAATTGAACCGGCTGAACTTGTTTTTTTTTTGAACTTGCTATCTTTTTCTTCTCCGCCCTTCTGGCTGCCGGTGCCCTACCGTCCTCTCCATCGACCACTCTTTTGTTCACCTTGGCTAGTGCCTCCACGCCGGACTTGAGCCTTTCTGTTATAGCCCTCATTTCCTCTTGCTGTGTCGCCAACGCCGTCTACAGCTCGGTGATTCTCATCAGCAGTTCACTCTGGGCAACCATCATTTTCTTAATTTTTCCTTGACCTCACATTGCCTACACTTGGCGTCAGCCTCCTCTCCATTCGCATCTGCGCTTGGGTTGCTTTTGAAACCCACCCTCGCTCCTGAACATTTAACAGCCTTTTTAACCATGTCTTTCTGACACCAATTGTTCTTATGAATTGTGCCACTCGATAATTACAAAACACTGCGTACGACGAAGCCAGCCCTATGAAAAAGAAAGGCTAAGCTCTACTGCGAAAATTTGCATGTTCGTTGTACGTGCACCTCTACCACGAGGTGGCAAGAAAAAACACAAACACACACACGCACACAAACTAATAAATACCTTGTGACGGATAAAATCACTTATCTGCGCAGTCGATCGGGAGCGCTCAAAAAACACGTCCATCCACCGAATCAGCCCGAACTGAACTCAGCTGAGAAAGGCGCCACATGGTGGCCTAGGGGGAGAACATTGCCATTGGGTCATAGTAAGGCTTTGGGCGAGAGACGCAAAGAAGTTCAAGGCTGTCATAGCATAAACCTGTCGACGGCGTGACGGCCTCCATGATGTATATGACGCAGGAAGTTTGTCCGACAACACGGTATGACCCGAGGTGTTCGGCAACAAGTTTTGTGGAGCGCCTGGGTTCGGCAGCACGTACCTGAAACTATTTGCAATGTTCATAGACTGTCGCGCCACCTCGCGGAATTCAAGGGTGCCCTCTCAAGGATGATCAGTAGGCAGACGCTCCCAATTCTTACTTGTTCGGCGGTGGTAGCTGCAGTGTTAACGCGTTAGCAAGAAATGAACACAAACCACTTTGTATGTTTGGTGCATCAGTGACTAAACCGAACCGTTCTTCACACGACAAATCTAGTTCATTCTTGCGAGACGCGAAGTTTTCGTGAATATGTGTGGCAATTTGCGCTTTCGAATGTACGATGCAGGGGGGATTTATCAGCTTCGCGCCACTTTGGTTAGCTAAATGCTACCGTCTGACCACTCAAGTTGAAACTCGCCTTGTTTTACGTGCGTACAGCATTCGCCAGAGCTTTTGTAGTGCATGAATCTCATAACACTCATCGCACGCGCAAAGTAGCGCAGGCTCGCGATTGGAGCTTCCAAACCTTGGCCTACACTGTGCCACATCTTTTTTACGTTCGTTGATAGATAGAAGCGCACTGCAAGCTACTTTTTTCTTGCCGGGAGCAAAATTATCTGCGCACCCTATGATAAACGTGGTGAGTGCCGCCGTGTGGGTGTTGTGCGTAGTGAAGGACGCGTTGTTTGTGCCATCGAAGTCGTTTGGTGGAGAGAATTCCTCAGAATACTTTGAGCAGTGATGTTCAAAAAAGCCGTTTTGACGTCGAGCATTTTTCACTGGACGTAGATGGTTGTCAACGTGCTGAGAGTGACAGTGACGATGAACAATCAGCGGCACTTCACGTTCCATCGTGCGTTATGTTTTCTCACAGTCATAAGTAATTTTGATTGTATTTAATGTATACTAACCTTCAGCGAGCTCAAAATAAAAGCATGCTTCTATTGTACATTGAATGTATCCCGATTACAGTGGAGCACCACATGCCACCAACACGCTCGAGCTTCACCAAGGGAAGCGAAATGGTTAGAGCAATGAAATATGCAGTTATAACTACAGTCCACGCAAACTTCTCCAGCACATCATCGGTGCCGTCCAAGCGACGTTGTTGTTCGAGAAATTCTCTCAATTTCGACGTCGCGAGAAGCGTACGCGTATCGATAATTTTGTTCCAATCGCGCTGATGGAACCTGCAACATACGAGTGCAGGGAATTGCGCACTGTTGGTCTGGTCATTTCTTTCACACAAGCACTACTTAAAGGGCAGGTAAATGGTTGTGTTTTGTTGAAGAAGCAGCTGCATGATGCTTACAGCGCAAGTATTGATGACGGCGGAATATGTTTGCAAACAATCACGATGGTAAACATTTGCTCGTGTGCAGCCGCGACGGCACGCTACTTGCTTGCGGCCTACTACTGCGGCAAATCCACCAGGCCGGCTCTGCACAAATGATCTCAGAGTACTGTTCAGTTAATGCATGAATTCTAGTTTGCGCAGTTCTCAGTAGCAAGCACGGGATTACGCAAAGCATCGTTGATACATGGTGTATCAGCTGATACTACAAATTTTTGCACTCCGGCAAGAAATGAGCAAGCGAACAATCAGAAGTTCCTATCGGTTGGGAAAGTACTTTGGCTCAATATACAATCATTTGACGACCAAGATTTCATCCACTGAAAGCAGCAATGGGAGTACACCCGTGCGTACTATCTTTTATTATGCGAGTTCACTGGTTGATCATCCTTCCGCAGCCATCTTGGATTACACGGCGTGCCACCTATAGGCCATGGGCCTTGCGAATACTGAAGAACCAGGGGAAAATGTGGATGTTGAATGGTCGCCAGGTTGAACGGTCGCCAGGTCTTTGGTTTAGAAAAATCGTAGCCTCCAGCAGAGGTTTCAGTACGACCCATCTTGCTCATGCTCGAATCAGCCAATGAATGATAAAATGGCTGTTACGACCGAGTTTTGAGCTTGTTTTGTCATTTGTTGAGAAAGGATACAACAATTTTCAGAGCTGACAGAGAATTTGTGGTAAATTTGGCATGGCAACGCCGGCGTGGTGCTCTTCGACACAAAGTAAAATGAACGCTGGTAAGCACGCGCACCGCGTCACGCTGAAATGTGTTGGCGCCTTGACTGTGACATGTAGTCATGTTCTCACATGACACACATCTCATGATTATCATGTTTGCACCAGTTGGACCCCTTTGTCATCAATTGACGTGACGTAATACCAAGTTTAGTACATGTGAATCTAGCGAAACGGCCGTGAGCGCATCATGAGCGTAGCATGTAGTCAATTTGTTACATGACACGCATCTCATGTTTATCATGTTTGCACCAGCCTGATACCTTCGTCATCCATTCACGTCCCGTATTACCAAATTTGGTATAAGTGAAGCTAGCAAAACAGCCGCCAGCGCATGATGAGCGTGGCATGTAGTCATGTTGTTACATGACCCGCATCTCATGATTATCGTGCTTGCACCAGTCACATTCTTTCTTCATCCATTCACGTACCGTTATACCAAATTTGGTATACGTGTGGCTAGCGAAACGGCCGCGAGCGCATCATGAGCGTGGCATGTTGTGATGTTGTTACATTACGCGTGTGTCATAATCTTCATGTTAAAGTCTGTCGCTTGCGTTCGCCATGCGATCATGTCATACCATACCAGTTTCGCAACATGCCATGTGAACGAAACCACTGCAAGAGAAGCACAACCACGAAATGTAAATCATGACATTAGTGACATACATGTCCTGATTTTCATGTTATGACTAGTTAAGTATGTTCGTCATACAATCAAGAAGACACCGCCCGGGCCCATGGGATCATGGCCGTCGTCTAAGTTTGGTCCTCCCTTCTCCTCTCGCACCTGAAAGTGGAAGAGGACCTTTCTGCTAATTAAATAAAGTTTGTTCATCATCATCATACAATCATGTTATGCCATACCAAGTATGGTATTGTTACGCCTGCGAGTCCACACCAAATGTCAATGCCTCTGCAAAAGGCAATCTTTGTCAAGGTTAGCAATCGAGCCAGCCTGACACGATCAACTCAACGTCGTCATCAAGCGGTGGCGCGGGTCTGTCACGCAACGCACCGCGAGCTCCCCCAGCGCGCGAGCCCGTTGAAGCAATCGGCGCCTACCAGTCTGGGGAGCCTTACACAATGCGTGGGAACGTCACTCGTCCTTGGCTGCAACCACGCGCAGCAATCAGCGCTTTCCAGTCTGGCGAGTCTTACGCAATGTGTGGCAACATCCATCGTCCTTGGTGCGACCACTCGCAGCGGCGGGCCCCAATGTAGGATTCCGACATCACGGCCAGCGACGCTTCTGGTTGGACATTTGGTTACTCAAAGGATCCACCCAGTACCTATCAAAAAAACAGCCCTGCGGCGCGTCGCCAGCAGTAGACCTATGCGTCAGTGAAGCCTGTCGTGCTTCGAGCCCCTTCGCAGTCGGCGCGGCCCGTGTCCTTTGAAGCGGCGAGTTTCGTGGCGCCCATCGTAACCTCGTCGACGGCACGCCCACATAACACTGGTTGGCAGCTGCGGGATCGGCCGGCATCGTCAACATCGATGCGGTGAGTGCCTGATGTTTTCCCCTCAGTTCACCAGACTACTCTAGCACAGGTTATAGTAGTTTAGAGAAGGGCTGTGTGAAGCATTAGAGTGAGCTTTGATCAAGTCGAAGCGCTTTAAAACCAAAGTTAAGGCGGCGGATGTAAACACGGGAGTGTTAAAAATTCCTTGCGCGTCTTGCTAGTAGATAAATACGGCAAGTAAATTCTTAAGAGGGGCAAACAGCAAGAGGTTAGTGTGAACGATGGAGAACCTTAAAGTGAAGGAACTCATCGAAATGTGTAAGGAACTTGGCCTTATTTTTGGCCCTGCCAAACGAACGCAAGCGATACTTGAGATTGCGAGGGATGCAGGAGTTACGACTGAGGCAGTCGATGAGGCCTGGGCAGATATCAAAGCAGGCAGCGAGGAGGCTGAAAGGCGAGAAATAGAACTTCGCGAACGCGAAAAAGCTGAAAGGCGAGAAGTTAGTGAACGTGAAGAAGCTTGAAGGCGAGAACGCCGTGAGGAGGCCGAGAGACAGGAGCGCCTTGAGTTGAAACGAATATAATTGGCATCCTACAGTGTTCGCAGGCGCCTAGCGTAGCTTCTCCGACAGTTCAGGTCAGCGGTCAGAGAATTCGCGACCAACGGCAACCGTTCGTAGTAGGCGAGGACATGGCGAAGTACATCATGATTGAACACGTCTTTGAGCGAAATGCTTTGGAGCGGTCTTTTTGGGAGCAGAACCTGTTAGCTCTTCTTCCCGGCGAAGTGTCCGACGCGTTAACGTGCTGTCGAGGGAAGCGTTTGAGAGCTATGACGAGGTTAAGGGAGTGCTCTTGAGTCGTTATAAGTTGCCACACGAGGCTTTCAGGCAAAGGTTCCGGTATGCTAAAAAGGGGAATGAGTCACACGTTGACCTCGCGTTTCGTCTTAAAGTCGATTTAATTGAATGGCTCAAGGGCGAAGCTGTTTATGACGATCGCGATAAAGTGGTTCTACCACTTTATTGCGAAGCAATTCTACCGCTGTATCGAGGAGGATGTCAAGCTTTGGCTGCAGGACAAACTTGGTTATAGCTAAACAAAGCAGCAGAGTTAGCGGAGGAGTATTATACTCGCCGAAAGTTGCATAGCAGGGCAGTGCGCGTTCAAAAGGATGAAATGAAAGAGGGCGTTTCAAAGAAACCTGATTAACGGAAACCCGCTCCGCACAGAGATTTCAAGAAGGACCCGTCTCTTATGAAGGACATTGTAGGGGAAGGGCAAACGAAAGAAGAGAAATCGAGTGCGGTTCTTAAACAGTGCACTGATACCACACGGGCGTTTGAATCACGGAAGCCACTGATCTGCTACAAGTGCAAAAAAGAAAGGCACATCGCAGGAAACTGTAAGCAAAAGTTTGCTTTCGCAACAGTCCGAGAATCTTGAAAGAGCATGCGGATGTTAGAGACGTACCTCCAAGAATTCAGTGTGATTGGGAAAACGTGTCGAGCACTACGAGACTAAGCGGCAAGCATAGACGTTGTCGATCCTTTATTGGTGTCTCCGGATGACTTTACAGGAGAATGCGCGTGGATCAAGCAAGTCGCCGAGGAGCAGAGTGCTTGCTTAACAATCGCTACGGTTGTATTGAAGGCCCGTTCGGTAAGCTCCGCACCGAAGCGGCTGTGTCTGCCACGCATCCCGATCGTCTTACTTATCTTTTCTCTAACAACTCAGAGCTGCTTCTCAAAGAGCAGGGTAAATCGTTCTTCTCCAACTTAGCGTACATGGCCCTCACGCGATCGCAAGCGTGGAAGCTTTCACAGGAGCTTGATCTTGTTCAATGTGGTGAAGCACCAAGTGACCTTGGCGGTGAGTCGACGGAACATCAGAGAGAAAATTATCTGTGTGAATCATGTGAGCAGTCACTCGAGCGGCCCATCGCCGAAGCAACTGGTGCGCTTTCGGTAGCTGGAGGAGACGACATGGCGCCGTTGAGTCTGAGCGAGAGGGATGCAACACTCTCGCCTGTAGCGGAAAGTTGGAGTGAGCTTCCGAGGATTGATCGAGAAATGCTCATTCGAGAGCAGCGTGAACACCTCTCGATTAAAGCGCTGATTTAAAGCGTAAATTTGGGAAAAAAGGAAAAGAATGTTTCTTTTTTTGAGAAATCAGGGCTCCTGTATCGGAGCTACACAAATACGCAAGGTCGCAAGTATGCCCCGCCACGGGGGTCTAGTGGCTAAGGTACTCGGCTGCTGATCCGCAGGTCGCGGGATCAAATCCCGGCTGTGGCGGCTGCATTTCCGGTGGAGGCGGAAATGTTGTAGGCCCGTGTACTCAGATTTGGGTGCACGTTAAAGAACCCAAGGTGGTCGAAATTTCCGGAGCCCTCCACTACGGCGTCTCTCATAAGCATATGGTGGTTTCGGGACGTTAATCCCGACAAATCAAGGTCGCAAGTATGAGCAGCTCTTGGTGCCACAAAAGTGTCGTCGCCAACCATTGGAACTGGCGCATGAAAACGTGTGGGCCAGGCATATCGGCATAAAAAAAGACCAACTCTAGAGTTTCCCTTGAGTTTTATTGGCCGAAATGCTGGAAGAATATTGAAGACTTCATACACTCATGCGACACTTGTCAGAGAGTGGGGAAATTTACGGACAAGTTGAAGCATGAAGCTTGTGCCAATTATCACAGAACCTTTTCGGCGCCTAGTAATTGATATCGTTGTGCCGTTGCCAGAGTCAGGGCAAGGTTTTTGGTACATCCTGACGGCTCTCTGCGTAGCCACAAAATTTCCGGAAGAGATACCCCTTAAGGAGCTCAATTCCCCTCATGTCGGAGAAGCACTGCTATCTATATTTGCACGCGTCGGATTTCCTTCTGAAATCCAATGCGACAATGGCAGTGTCTTCACTAGCTGCCTTACCTCTACCTTTATCGATAAATGTGGAATAAAAGTAGTGCACAGCTCGATCCATCACCCGCAATCTAATCCGGTAGAGCGTATGCACTCCGTTCTGAAACGGATAATGAGAGCTCTTTGCTACGAGCGCAAATGCGACGGGGAAGAGTGTATTTCTTCCGCTATGTTCGCTTTGAGATAAGCTCCTCATGAAAGCACTGGGTTTAGCCCTGCAGAGCTTGTGTATGGCAGGAGTTTGTGAACACCATTGCGAATGCTACGCGAGCCTTGGGAGGGATTCAATGAGGACCCTATTGTTGTTGCGTATGTCTTAGACCTCCTTCCGAGGCTTGGAAAACAAAAAATCTAGTGGAAAGCCACATGAAGGCTGCCAAGTGTTGTCGAAGGAGTACTACGACAAATCGGCGAGAAGCGCGCTTTTGAAGTAGGAAGTCACGTAATGCTGCTGCGGCCGTCCAAAAAGAACAAGCTTGAGGTCTATTGGGAAGGACCCGACAAAGTAATATCGAAGCTTTCTGATACCAATTATGAAGTAAAATTAGGAAGGCGGCCGAACAACATTTACCACAGTAACTTCATGAAACTATACGTTCAATGTCAAGCGGTCGTAAATCTGCTGTTGAATGCTTCAGAGGAAGAGGGAGCAGGAATTTTGAGTTCTAATGATGTAATCGAAAAGGGATCGGGGTAATCTTGGAGCAGTTGAACCTAGAGCCTAGGTTAAGTGGAGTCAAGAAGGAGGACTTGAGAAGGATTGCTTCCGAGTTTGAAGACGCGTTTTCGGACCATCCCGGAAACACGACGGTGATAGAACACGATATCGAGCTAACTTGTGAGGAGCCAATCCGTAGCAAGCCGTATCGTTGCTCCCCTGTGCAACGTCGGAAGTATGAGCAGCTGTCGGTACCGCATTGGTATCGCCGCCTAAAGGTGGTCGGTTACTGAGGTGGAGCATGATACTCCAACAGCACAACTTCGACGTTCGCTACAAAAAAGGAAAGCTAAACGCTAATGCAGACGCATTGAGCCGTGCGTTTAGTTAGTATCTTCTCCACCCTTGGGTTTCTCACTGGCGATTCGGGGCAACATTTTGTCCTCATCACGGCCTTAGCTAAGCGCTCTCGTTCATAGTCAGCTCAAGGAGCCAACTTTAAGTTATATTCTATTTTTTTACGTTGTTGTACGTGTAAAAATATGAGTTTTCATTTTAAGAGTCTTGTGTCCCACATGTGCCTCTTGATGTAAAGAGAACGGAATTCCGATAGACACGTAGCTAGGTATGTGTTGTATTATACTTTGTCTGGTGTTCTGTTGGGTGACGGAGGGTACTTGCTTTTGTCGTGTGTTGTCTGTTGTCGAACCATTCTTGACAAGTTGCAGAACCATCGACAAGTGCCGAGACCAAAAATCGTCAGAAGAGACGGGCTAAGCTGGCCGGCAAGTTGAGCGACATGCCAGTGGAGCTGGGATCCGACCTCAATAATGGGATGCGTTCACGGAACGGAGTCTGGAGCTGCATTCTCCCCATGGCCCTGGAGGCGAACCTGGAGGGACCTGGCGAAGGAGCGCGCCCGGCGTCCAAGGCACGTGGAAACAGCTCGTCTTCCCGGCGCATTGTCTGGTGGCGGGGGTGCTGTTACGCCTGCTAGTCCACACCGAACGTCAATGCCTCTGCAAAAGGCAATCTGTATAAAGGCCACCAATCGAGCCCGCCTGACGTGATCAACTCAACGACGTCTTCAAGCGGCGGCGCCGGTCTGTCACGCAATGCACCGTGAGCTCCCTCAGCCCACGAGCCCGTTGAAGCAATCAGCGCCTTGCAGTCTGGTGAGTCTTACGCAATGCATGGGAACGTCACTCGTCCTTGGCTGCAACCACGCGCAGCCATCGGCGCCTTCCACTCTGGCGAGTCTTACGCAATGCGTGGCAACATCCCTCGTCCTTGGTGCAACCACTCGCAGCGGCGAGCCCCATTGGAGGATTCCGACATCACGGCCAGCGGCGCTTCTGGTTGGACATTTGGTTACTCAAAGGATCCACCCAGTACCTATCAAAAATGAGCCCTGCGGCGGGTCGCCAGTAGTAGACCTATGTGTCAGAGAAGACATCTCGGTTCTTCGAGTCCCTAAGCTGTCGGTCCCAGGCCGAATTTGTAACGCCTTCATTTTTGTGCTGTACACAAACCTTGCCTTAACTCCCCGTCGTCTCGTCCGCTCGTCTATCAGCTCTGCACAGAAGCAGTCGCGAGCTGAGTAACACACGCTGCCAAGCGGCTGGTGACCGTGTCGGCGGAGTTCATAGCACTGGCGCCTTCGGGACCGTGTTGGCGTCTCGCCTTCGTAACAGTATCGATACCATTATCAAAACGGCCAAGTGAGCTAAATGTCGTAGGCAGGTAGGTTAAATAGATTAAATAGATAAATAGATAAATACATAAATAGATATATAGATAAACAGATAAATTGATAAATAGAATAAATTGAATAAATCGATTAGATAGATAAATAGACAGATTAAATACAATAAATACATAGATAAATAGATAGATAGATAAATAAATCGATAGATAGATAGACAGATAGATAAATAGATAGATAGATAAATAAATAGATACTTAAATAGATAGATAAATAGATGAATAGATTTATAAATAAATAGATAAATAGATAGATAAATAGATAAATAGATAGGTAAATAGATAGATGAATAGATACGCTCAAAGTCGCCGAAGTTCGCTAAGAAATGCTTCGCATATAAAAAAATGCAACAGCAAAGATAGGAATTTCTCCAATAATCAACACCGAAAATACCGCTAGTTTTTTTGAAAGGGTGCCTTCTCCTTTCTCTCTTTTTTTCACTACAATGTCCCCTCCATCATAGAATGTCGAGCCGTGCTGTCATATGGGTTAGCTTTACTAACGCCTCTTCCCCCCTTTTTTTTCACAGAAACGTAGAGCGCTGAACGAGTCGTTTTTCTAAGCAACTCTTTTTTTTTCTGCGTTCGGCGTGTCTAGTACCCTCAGTTTGTTTCGCCCCTCTCTTTCTTTTCCCAAAAGCAATACATTCCGCGAAGAGTCTAGTATATTTATAGATTAATATCTCAGATATCATTTATCCAACCAAAATAACTTTTTCACAGGTATGAGTGTGTATGCGTTTTTAAAGTCTGTATCATATACAATGTTTTATCTCAATTCACTACAGTTATAAAGAATTGGCACTGATTTTAGTGATTCAACTTTATCAGTTCAGCTTACATATTCTATCAAAATAAATTTTACACCGTGGTATACCTCGACCTAGCGTTTATTGATATGGAAAGCGGTGAAATATTACCGTTTATGTGTATTGACAAGACTAAAGATATCTTTTAACCAGTTAGGTTTACCTATAAGAATTATTAACGTTTCATAGAATTAGCCTAAAACTATATTTTCTATTGTTGTATATCTAATCAGCATTCCAAATATTGCAGCGACTTGATTCAATTTACCGAAGCTATTATGGCGTTAATGCCGCTGATTTTTCACTGACGCCTTGTGAAATTAGCATGTTTGGGAAATAAACTTGTTTGGTTTATCAACCTAACATTATCCAATCTTGGCGCTACCTGACAAGAATAACACAGGTACTTCAAGGAAAAGACACTCACCATTTTTTCGCCGCACCAGCAACCGCAGAGTCCTTCAAAACTCGCGAGATCACAATGTGTCGTTCGCTCCCAGGAACCATCACACGATTACCTTTCGCACAACTCCCTTCTGTCGTCGATAACCTTCGTTGCTGCTTGTCGCTTGTGATATCCAGAAGGCTTGCAGAACGATTTCCTTTTCTCCAACGCGGCCGAACGTTTCGCACAATTCTCACTAAACCGGCTTAGTCTGCGCCCTGTTGGTTTGTGGGGAACGGCCTCCTGGCGGCGAGGCTGCCTACGTAACTCCTCGAACAGCCAATGATTGCCAGTGAGCGATGACCCGGAGCACATGGGGAGCATCCACAGAGGCAAACGTGATTCCCGGGAGCATTTTCGAAGGAATCACGGGAGCATATTCAGGGGATTGGCCCCGTTTTCTTCCGGTTTCCTTCGTCTGGTGGTCACCAAAAGAAAACGGTGGAAAACGAATGTATTTGCTCCGGCGCAATCTGGTTTGAGTGAGGCCACCGGAGCAGAGTTGGGCCGTCATTCCCCGAATCCTCCCTGCTGGGTATATCTTTGTTGGATGTACAATAAAACGCGGAAATTGATCATCGACGGCGTCCGCACGAGTAACGCAAAAAAAACGTGGCTGGTCCCCTATATAGGAAACAATAAGATGAAAGTGAAACTTGTCTTCACAAAGGTAGTTGGGCATTTATTGTGCATTGTTTTATCTAGAGCAACAAAATTTAAAGTCACGTAAAAACGGCACGCAGCTCGAAACATACAGCGCACACCTCAAGCAAACATCACACATAAAATTAGCATACACAGGACGAGCGCGGGTCAACTACTGTCACCGCTCGACACTTGAAGCACACTCTTGAAACGGAAAGAAAGACGCATGAGTACAAATGTATACAGGACAAGCGCGAACAATTGTCACAATTCTTTTAGCGTCGTGTGTCAGCTGCGCTGCTTCCGTAAACGCGGCCGCAGCTGCGAGCGAAGTGACATCCATCCTCTCCCGAATAACGGGTCTCATCCACGCGCGCAAGAAAAAGAGAGAGAGAGAACGCTCTGTGGAAGCGGCGCTTTGAGGAGGCGACAACCTTTAGTGCGTGCCCTACACGAGCCCATCACACCATCTCGCTATACTAATAACGAAAACGCACTGAAATTTAGAAGCTCTGAAGGCAGCCAAGCGGTGCATCGTGCATAAAAATGCTGCGTAACTTTCGTGGCGTAGTGATTAGCACCGCGCGCTGCAAATCGACAGGTTGCTCTTTCAATTCCAAGTGACAAGTGCTAAACGTCTCGTTTTTTTGTAATTTTTCCAGCGGAGCCATGGCGGACCTTGGCGTAAAAACACATTCAATTAAAATGACTTGATGGAGGCCCCGTAAGGCATCATTGAGAGACAAGCTTCGCTGGAATATCCGATGACTTGAAGGCGTTACTGCGACGTCCTATAATGTGACATTATGCCATGAAGTCATCGCATGGCATTGCTGCTTCTTCAAAAAAGGGTGGATGCTGGAGGCAGAGCATTAGCCAGTTGAGGAGCAATGAGAATGCAGTGCCTCCGATCTTTGGGGCAGTAAGGAAACCACGTTAGGGGGCTAGAAAACCCCGCAGTGGGGAGCGTCAGATCTTCATTACATCGATTAGGAAGAACATGATGTAGATATGATTTGAGTCTTAGGTCAACTCACAGAGCACCCTGTGAGTTTAGATGTGAAGCACCTTATGCCTTTGCCCCACCGCGGTGGTCTAGTGGCTAAGAATGCTCACTGGTAGCTGAATTCTTGCTATAAACTTATAAAGAACTTGTACAATAAAAATGGCGTTTGATAGTTGTAACACTGTCATGGCGGGAATCAGCTAAGGTACTCGGCTGAATGCTCACTAGTAGCTGAAAGCATCTTTTCAAATTTGACTATCGAGCGTACTAACTAGTGAGTGTATGCTTGATCCAAAATATTTCTGGAAGCATTATATACGGATCCAGCTTTAAAAACACGTCGTATATGTCTTTATTCTGCACGCGGCAATCACTGCGACTGCGCACTCTTGGACCCTTGCAACATCGGAGGTGTTGTCTCCTTCGCCTTCTTAAGACTTCCTTATGAAGGTTAATTAATTATTTTACTATGGGGTGCTGGTAAAGAAGACTATGCTAACTGAAACATTGTCAATTGAGTCATTGTTGTATCAGAATCCTCAAATGAACAAACTGCTAAGACCTTGTGAATTCAAGCCATGCCAACCAGGCCATCGATAATCTCGAACTTACTAATCAAGCAATTGCAAAGGAAGACATGCGGGCAATGCTAAGACATTTGCTATCATGTGGAGTCAAATTAAAACACAATTATTCATTCAACTTCCGCAGTCACGACAACACTCTTTCTAGCCATATAACTCTACGTTTCACATAGCCAGGCCTTCCAATGCCTTGAAAACCTTTCACTGAAGTCAAGCCAGCAGAAACTAGGTCGAACCCACTGTTACTCGGTCATGGCACCGCTATTGCAAGATGACCTAATACTTTTCTTTAATTGGAAGATAAATATGGTTTATCTAATGCCCAAACCTGACGGCCACACTGGCGTTCGCAGGTATTGGCGGCTCCAGGACACATACCTGCCCACTCTCCTGCCGGTGTACTACTGCTCTGCTATGGTCATCCATGGGTACGCCATTTGGGCGTCAGGCACGCTAGTCTGGAAGTACCCGACTGCGGTTCGCTACCTCATAGCCTGGAGAGACATGAAGTCCACGGGTAGGCTGTCTCACCGCGGCAAATACGCACCTATCTACTTCACGTTGGGAGGAGCGCGCGAAGACAGCACGAACTTGTCGTTCGTACTTGTGCACACCGACTGGGCGCACTTGGCAGCGAAGGTGAAGGACGAGATTGGAAAGTGGAATCAGCTGTTTACGGTAAGTGTCCCCGTGCTTACATTGACCATAGTTATAACTAGAACCATTATATTATTCCTCGTAACCTGCACTAACACTGCACGTGACCAACTACTAACAGCGTAAAAAGTTTGCAAAAAAAAGCACCGTGTGTTGACATGAAGTTAGGCTTTTTGCATGGCAATAAAACACTGCTACGAAGCTCTCGAACTGATTTTTGTGTCGTCCGCCGGGGATCGGCTCTTCGCGGACCAATAGGAGTGCTGGTCAAGCAGTTTTAAAGAAAAAATGGTGGCCACGTCCGACCCGCTGGTGTTGTCACCGTATGAGAAACTGAATATTGTAACCAAATACAGTTTAACTCACCGTCTATATAGCGTACAGATCTTGAAGAAGAGGTAGCAGTTGGAGTGACCGAGCCCTGCTCGGTCTCACAGAACAAGAAAGACGCACCTGCACTGCCGTCGCAACGACGATATTAAAACTCTTTCCTTTATTAGTTTAATGCAAAAAATTCGGTAAGTGTGTCTGTTGGGTGTGAATAACGATTTAACCAAACAGCGAAATTTTAACCTCTTGCTCAACAAACACTCATCCTAATCTCGTGGCTCCCTTTAAACTTGGCATTGTCAATCAAAAAACAAATACTAAGCATATTTTAGGTGCAACATCAATACGCCAATGTTAGGCAGTGTTTCTCTTTAGAGCGAAGGCTGTTTATGGCTAGGAGAAAGAAAACCAAGTGGCCGCATATCCACCGGGTGAATGATGAAGAGTGGGGTGAAGCATCTGTCCGTCCATTCGTTTTTGCTTCCGTCCGCCCATGCGTCCGTCTAAGTGACCGTCCGCCCGCCCGCGCGTGCATCTGTTCGTGCGTCCACACGTCCATCCGTGCGTCTGTCCCTGCGTTCGTCCATGCATGCGCCTCTGCGTCCGTCCATGCGTCCATCTATTCGTGCAGCCATCCGTGCGTCCGGCCATGCATCTGTCTGTGTGTCCGTTCGTCCATCTAGTCAACACTCCAAGTACCACCATCTCACATCTTTTCATCACATATTCCCCATATAGAAACACCGCCATCCAGCGGACATTCCAAGGGCTAAACGAGAGGTGGCACACGCACACTTTCTTACGGCTTGCCCTTCGGGTCTACTTCCCACCTTTAACCACCTCGAGTTCATTGTATAGTTCATTGTATTCGTGGCACTGTGGTCCAAAGCTCGCTAAACCTTTCTAAAACCAAAGAGCGAGTTTAACGTAGCAACTCTTTCTTGTCAGATAGTGCTCAATGTGCCTGCCAATGGCTGCTAATGGGGAATGAGAGACAGGAATATTCGTCGTTTAGTTAAAGCGCACGCTGTGAATTTTATATTGTTCAACAACGCGCAGGAGAAATCTCCCACCGCCACCACCTTGCAGGTCAAAGCGCAAGACATGTTGCGTACTGTGATGAGGGACGAACGGGAGCCGCTTTGAGGAGCTTCGCCCCTGAAAAAGCCATTCGACATCGATGTCATGAGCGATCTTCTTTATAAATGTTATCGCTTAGGTCATAGGCCGAGCGCGCTCACATACGTTTCACTGAGAGCTTGCACGTGAGTAAGCTATAAGGAACACTAGAAGAACACCGGCAGTGGAAACGTAAGAGCTCGCATTCGCATGGACGATGGTGCAGTCTGGGCGCAGAAACAGGCCCGGGAGGCTGACTGTCGGCAGCAACCGCGTATCGATGATCCGGCAGCCTTCCAAGCCGTGCGGAATCGCCAGCAGCAATGGAAGCGCTGGCGGAGGACGGATCTTGGAAACCACACCACCGAGTTAGCTCGCGACGTCGAACGCTTCTCTATAGATGGCACAACAGCGTCAACGTGACGACTGCGGGATCTCGTTTGCTGCGGCGAACGCCAGCTTTCGACGGGAGTTCCTCCAGCGGCACCTTGGCTTCAATTGTGACGTCGGGGATGACTTGTGGTTTGAGAGCCACTGTAGTTAGCACTTTGCGAAACGCATTTAGACGCTCATTACATTCCTCGAGGACATTGACCGCTCGAGGCACAATGTGTTGCATGCGAAATAAACACTATGGTAAACCAAAGCTAAACGTGTGTCTAACCCCATTAAGAAGCGTGTACGTATGACCATTACCAGTAAAGGGCTTCAGCGCGGCATCGAGTAGAACCCAGTGCTAAATAACGGGGCCGCACGTTTCAGCTTTCGCTGTTTAACGGTCTATACAAAGCGCTGAGGCGATGATTTCTATTTAGTAAATGCATAGATACTTAATTCTAGAAACCGACTTGTTTATTAAGCTGCGCTAATAACAATGCGATTGGGATGTTGACCACCTGGGGTTCTTTAACGCGCACCCAAATCTGAGCACACGTGCCTACAGCATTTCCGCCTCCATCTGAAATGCAGCCGCTGCAGCCGGGATTCAATCTCGCGACGTGCGTGTCAGCAGCCGAGTACCTTAGCCATTAGACCACCACGGTGGGGCCACATTTTGCTGTCAAGTCGGACAGAAGCACAACCAAAAAGTTGTACAGAAATGAAGCATCAAGTTGAACATTGACTTAGCCATTCATCCAGAAGCGTATGGTCCATCATATAGTTGAGCATCTCAGCCGGCAAATTCACCTAGATGCTTTAAAGACGATCCAAGTTACCGTTCGCTTCATCATTATTCGAAAGTGCTAAGCATCCCACAAATCTATTTTCGGCGTGCTAGACACCTTGTAGTACAGACGTTCGCGATCCAGCAGTCACCGCAGACAAGACATGCAGACGCGTCTACGCCAGCTTGTTGCCTCTCATAAGCAGATTGGAAATACCCATGGGGCGGCACCGAAATGTTGCCTCACGGAGTGCCGTAAACGCCGTGTTGACCGCTTATATTTCATGCAGTAGTCATTATCATGCTTTGATAATCTTCATTTTGCTAAACTTCCAGTTTTCATGATTAAAAACACAGCGCAAACAACGGCAGGAAGAAAGGAACAGACAGGACAGAGCGCTGACTTACAACTGATCTTTATTAGGAAATGCGAACAAATATATATCATGGCAGGCAAATAACACGTGTCCACCACAATATCAAAAAATTCGCACAAGCGTCACCATCACCATATCGCTACTGTCTCACCGCACACGTGTTCATCCTACAGATAAGAAGTCCATCTCTTTTTGAGAGAGGGTTACAGATGCCCTACTTACACATTGATCTTTCAGACGTGCAATTTCAGCCGCTTCTATTATCTCCCTAGTTTTTCTTTCTTTGTGCCTGGCTAGGATTTTAGTGTCGCGAAACTGCGGTGTGCACCCACAATCCCTACAATGGATGCCAAGGTGGCCGCTAATAGTATTTTTCACGTTGTACTCGTGCTCCTTCAATCTTGTGTTTACGCACCTTCCTGTTTGGCCCACGTATATCCTTCCACAGGACAGCGGGATCGAATAAACTACATTTTCCGCGCAAAGTATGTAGCTAAATTTATGATTTACTGCGCAGAGCTGCGGCACTCTTGCGGGTTTATTCACTTGCGCACATATGGACAACAGCTTTATCGGCGCAGAGAACAGCACTCTGACGTTGGCATGCTTCCCTATCTTTTTCAAATTGTGTGCGATCCCATGCATATACGGCACAACGGTACACTTTTGAAACACAATTTGAAAAAGATAGGGAAGCATGCCAACGTCAGAGTGCTGTTCTCTGCGCCGATAAAGCTGTTGTCCATATGTGCGCAAGTGAATAAACCCGCAAGAGTGCCGCAGCTCTGCGCAGTAAATCATAAATTTAGCTACATACTTTGCGCGGAAAATGTAGTTTATTCGATCCCGCTGTCCTGTGGAAGGATATACGTGGGCCAAACAGGAAGGTGCGTAAACACAAGATTGAAGGAGCACGAGTACAACGTGAAAAATACTATTAGCGGCCACCTTGGCATCCATTGTAGGGATTGTGGGTGCACACCGCAGTTTCGCGACACTAAAATCCTAGCCAGGCACAAAGAAAGAAAAACTAGGGAGATAATAGAAGCGGCTGAAATTGCACGTCTGAAAGATCAATGTGTAAGTAGGGCATCTGTAACCCTCTCTCAAAAAGAGATGGACTTCTTATCTGTAGGATGAACACGTGTGCGGTGAGACAGTAGCGATATGGTGATGGTGACGCTTGTGCGAATTTTTTGATATTGTGGTGGACACGTGTTATTTGCCTGCCATGATATATATTTGTTCGCATTTCCTAATAAAGATCAGTTGTAAGTCAGCGCTCTGTCCTGTCTCTTCCTTTCTTCCTGCCGTTGTTTGCGCTGTGTTTTTAATCATGTATTTGAACCAACTCGCCCAAGCTTTAACCTTAGCAAGTTCCAGTTTTCATATTGTCCCTGTTTACGAAAAGCGCATTCATGATTGATGCAGGGAGTGAATATAGACTGGGACTATCCAGGAGACCCATGCAACCCCTCCCCTGGCACCTTCAGGCTTTTCCCGCAACTCATCCGCAAGCTAAGGCTAACAGCCAAAGTTCCGATCATGATTAGCGTTCCACCGGTGAAGTCACGGCTGGATCACTTCAGCTTGGACCAGGTGGCCGCCAACGTCGATTACATCATCATCAAGACCCATACACACACGGCGCCCCGATCACTTTTCAACGTGGTCAGGTGCAGTGGAGACCAAAGCGTCGCGGCTGACGTCTTCAACGAAGCGCTCAACATGATCCCCGCACTTGACCAGAAGTCTCGTCTAGGATACAGCATTTCAGTAAGTGAACCGTGACCAAAGCTCTACGTGTTGGTGTGTTGTACAATCTAAGCGGTGGCCCCTACCAGTTCACGCATCAAGCCGATAATCAATGCTGCAGTCGACATCACCTACCTACTAGACTATCGGCGATCATTTGCCCTTGTCGTTCGATACTTCTCTAAACACAAAGACTACAGCTGTGTCGGGCAGGCAGCGATAAACTAGTTTTTGTTAGAAACCTAGTGAATCAGGGACGTCGTCAATGTAATATTGCCACGACATAGTGACTGCATTCAAATAACGCGCCCATCACCACGCGCACAGAGACATACATGGGCGCCGTCTAGTGTTGCGCAGAGACGATGATGATAGCACGAGAACCCAGCTGGCCCCTGCTGATGTGTGCCACGCGCTTGGGACTCTTCTTGAAGAAGTAGAAGAGGAAGACATCTTGCCGTTCTGCTGTAACGTGCTACGACCATAGTCCGTTTGAGTTGTGGGCACAGGTTCGCCCTTTAATAAATACGTTTTGTTATACCCCGAGTCCTTCAACATCGTTACAATATGTATAGACCATGTCAGTCTGACAGCTCCGCAAGTGACTTTGACATTTAACATGCATATCTGCCAACATTGCACATTGTACCATTGCAATCAACTTCAGATTGTGGCCATGATCTGAAGTCAATTTTTTGTATTTTTAAAATGTAATAAAAGGAAAGACTGATGTCTGATCAAACGCAAGAAGTCAACTTAGCATGCGGCGTCGGCGGCGCCAGCTCTTGGGTTACAAGAAGATTGAGGTGCGAAGATATCATCCTAATATGTTATCTAGATCGCCAGATTGCCAAAATTTGTGACGTTAACGACATTATCGACCTACTGTGACTGCCTTTTCTGGACATAATAATGACATACGTGTGACCAGATACAACGTGATGTCACCTCGTGACTTCATCGCTTATTGACAGGTGGACCGATCCCGGAGGTACTACGAAGCCCCGCATATTGTGTAAAACTTGCAGTACCTCTGATTTCAAAAATTACGAGAAAGCCCATTATTTGCCGAACACTTTCGATGGAAAAGTTTATGCGTGATTTGCACAATTGGCAGAGAGCAACATGATGTTTTCCGCGTTAGGTTGACTATGGTATAGGGGCATACGCAACCATGTGATTTTCATGTTCTATCGAGCTCGTGAGCATTTTCATTTTATTAACTTCAATCAGCAACAATAATGATGTTGTCCGATGCCCACGCACCACACATGGAGTCCGACCACTATAAGCTTTACATCTGCGAGGGCTTTTTCTGGTTTTCCCAACACATATTCACTACGTCCAACTAAAATGTGGCTAGGTCATTTTGTGTTATCCTTCAGAACGATTTTCATGTGGGAGTTTGTTCCACACAGGGGTGTATGGGTGACTGATTTAAACATGCCCTTTTTGTGGTTTATTTTGTTTTTAAGATAATGTGTTACGGAATAGGAGACGTCTGTAAAAATGCATTTACACAGGAAAAACCACAGGCAAGAATCACAATGGCTGATTGGCATCTCGCGCGCCTGTCAGCAGCTTGTGTCCTTCCTCTTCCTTTACTTCATCTCCATAACAGGACCCCGGGCGTTGTAGCACCATCTCGGCGCGAGTTCTGAGAAGTGCGGCAGAAGTAGAGTTTCATGCGCGAAATATGCACAATCTCAACAAGTGAAGAGCTTGATGACGTATTGGAGTGCAATGGCGCTATCCCGTAGTTGACGTCGCTAACTTAAAGGGGGTGGTGCCACCAAATTTGCGGCATGCGTGTTCTTTGCTGTAAGTGTTTCCTTCAGCTCCAAGCAGCATGATGCTTGCACCAAGATTCGTGTATTTCCGCTAAATATTTCGATATTGATCTACTTATGTGGACCATTTTCGGTTTCGGTTTCACGGCGCCGAGTTGAGCAGTGACGTCGATGCATAGGTGGCTTGGCCACGTGATCACTCAAGGCTGTGACGCGAATCGTGCTGAATTTCATCTGCTCTCACTCACAGGTGCTACACAAGCACCAGCAAAACAGAACGCCTTCGCGGGTTTCGATGCGTAGCACTTAGCCAAGAAGTGATCGAAACTATGCGAGTAATACAGCAACCGCTGCATTGCTTGTACGTTGGGTACGCTCGTTTCGGAGATGGGGGAGGCCACTCACGTCAGTGCAGACCTGTTGTGACGTCACAACTGCCGTTTTCTCCTATTCTGAAACGTCAGCGCTGCTGCGCAAGCGATGGGCCTAGATCGCGAGAGTGAGCATTCATCTACACTTTTAGAGGTGAATTAAAATATATTGGATTTGCTTGTAGGGTCCGACCCTTCGTGTGGAGAGTCCTTGTATACAGAGGAAATCCACAACAAGCTTGGGATAGCCTCGAAGTTTGGCGCCACCACCCCTTCAACGTAAGGCCACGTAGGGTCCTGCGTATCGGGACAAAAGTTTTTCGGAGAGATCTACGCGGCGACACAGTGACCAGTGAAGCCCGCGGTCACCTAGGGCAAACGTTATATTACTATGCCGGTTGTCGTAGCGGGCTTTTTGTATATCCTGTGACCTGGTGAGACAATACTGGGCAACTTGACGAGCCATGTGAGCCCGATCAATGGCTTCGCGAGCGTACTCAGAAGCAGATGGCTTGAGAGGCAAGGTGGTTTCATATGGCAATACGGGGTCGCGACCATACAAAAGATAAAAAAGTAAGAATTCCGTGGTGCCATGTCCAGAGGATTTATATGTGAAAGTCACATAGGTCAAGGTGGTGTCACAGTCACGATCATCTCTTCGGAGACGTACATCGAAAGCATCTCTGTGAGCGTTTGGTTGAGACGTTCAGTTAGGTCATAAGTTTGTAGGTGGTAGGTGGTAGATAGCTTATGCGCTGTGGCACACGATCAAAGGAGGTCGTCGACAACTTTGGACAACTTTGGACAAGCCATTGTGATTCTTGCTTGTGGTCTTTCCTCTTCCTTTACTTCATCTCCGTAACAATATGTCGGTTCAGAAGTAAGAAGCAAATTATTGTTAATATTGTGTTGCTTTGTAACCTCATAACAGAGGCAGAAGCTACAATAGTTATCGCGGTTTATAAAGTCGCTTTGGTTTTCGCTTAACTCCGAGAGCATTTGTTATATATTTATGCACGTTTAGCGGGGAGTCCGCTGTACATACCGATAGGCGGGAACCACTCGTGGCCATGGCGTTTGTCAGTCATACTGCTTCTTTAGCCCTGAGATAAAAACAGCATAACAACGAAATGGCTGGCACAATTTTCGCTCATTTTAAAATGTAGCCTCACAAAGAAGTTCGTCATGCGAGGACAGTTTTGTACGCACGACAGCTGATCTCTTCCACCTGAATCCTCGCGGGAAATTGTCACACGTAAGCCCAGTCAATCCGACTCGTTTCACACTGCTGGGAGTGGTATAGTCGTAGTAGGTGAACATTCTGCAATTTGAATACTGTAGTACTAACTGATCTCAATAATAACAATAACTCCTAGGACTGTACGTACCCAAAGCGCAATATGGTTATGAGGTACGCTGTAGGAAGGGGCCCTGGGTTCATTTTGTCTATGTATTTTTTTACATAGCACTTCAATATACGTACCCGCGCGTTCTTGCATTCTTACGCTTTCAAAATGAAGCAACTATGTACGGGTGTTATGCCCGTGACGTAAAGTTCAGAAATACATCGCCTTACTGCCGAATCATTAGGGGCACCAGTATGGGCTTGTTCGTAGTGGGGGGCTCCAAAAATTTCCACCACCTGGGGTTCTTTAACGCGCACCCAAATCTGAGCACACGGGCTTACAACATTTCCGCCTCCATCGGAAATGCTGCCGCCACAGCTGGGGTTCAGTCCCGTGGCTTGCGGGTCAGCAGGCGAGTACCTGAGCCACTAGACCACCACGGCGGGGCTCGTTGATTCATCAGAAAGTGTGATATGGCACTGCGAAAAAGAGTATGAGGGCAAAGAGTACATGACTGACCACTGCACTTACATCCGCATGTAAATCTTCTTTGTCCCTTGCTTCTTTCCGCTTAGTGGTACAAGCCAATTTACGCAGGTCTACCAGTCCTGTAGAATCACTATGTTGCTGGATTATGTTATCACGGCCTTCTGCTGCAAACAAACAAGCCGACCAGCCACGTGTTTTTACAACACCAACATATGCAAAACAACAACAGCACCACTAACGTTCCCAAGCTTACCAGACTGTGCACTGAAAGCAGGACTACCGAGACATGTTCCCGCTCTTAAAACTTTCAGCGGTAGTAAGCTATTATTGTATCAACTGCTAGGTGCTGGGTTCATTAAAAATTCTCGTCAGAAGGTTCAGAAAACAAGAAAGTGAGTGGTCACCAACGCAAAACAATTTAACAAAACTGCTAATGAATATCTGAAAAAAAAACCATGAAAACACAATTCTATCCATACGAAATTTACTACCGGCTATTGAAAGAACACAAACCTCACAAGAGAAAAACCTTTGTCTGTCGAGTAGAGTGGTTGTAGCATTTTGGGGGCCGCCTCATTCTTAGCGGTTAGATGCGCACTTGAGTGGGACGTAGTTATATTTCAGGGAGGTTCGAGTCTGAAGCAGTTTGCTGGGGCACCACATCAGGAAAATGCGAACCTGAATGTGGTTCAGGTGGGCCGGTGTCGTGACCAGCATTGGCGATCACGGGAACAGAGAGAGCTGCGGCCATCGCTTGAAGCACGTCACAAGCAGCAGGTAGCTCAGTATTTCCGGTGAAGGTGACACTTGTGGACTAGCCCCTTGCTCGCTTCAAGACTCCTCGGACGCAGCGCATAGGGACCCTAAGGAATTTTGGCAAGCTTCGATGCCTTCCAGGTTTTGCTATGATCGAAGCGGAAGTAATATTGTCTGCAGTGTTACAGCACTTTGCGGAGACTGCCAAACGGAAGGTCTCATTTGAAGGTGACGGTCGGTTTCCTCAGTTGAACGAAGTCTTCAACTGCCACTTACGTCGTCTTGGTGGCTCGACAAAAATATGTCCGCTTCTTGCTGCTATGTTGCCTTTGGTTCTCCCGATGACGCAGCAAATCGAGTTCAGTGGTTTGGCATTGAAAAATGAAATGGCGGTTGTGCTTGATTACTTTCAGTCGTGTTCTCAGCCGCCTTCTAGGCAGCAACAGAACCGGGGCGACCCCTGTAGTCCCGGGCGGAGTGCACCTCCAAATTTCTAGGTACTAGATGTCCTCTGGGTGGAGTGGTCTATGTTCCAGCAAAGCTAGCGGTATGAAGTTATTGAAGAAACCTTTGAGGTGTTCTACAATTTGACCGGCATGGGTGGTAGTAAAAAAAGTGTGAGAGGCGAACGGCACAACCCTTCAGGAATTGGTTGAATTCTCGGGAGCAAGATTTATGGATGTTGTCACATACAATTTCATCGGGGTGGGCCTCTCAAAAATATTTAGAGAGAAAAAAGCTTGTCACTGTGAGTACCGGCATGTCACTGTATCAACTTTCCACCTCTTGGTAAATCAGTCTGCGGTAGTGATGGTTACCCGTCAATAGTGTAGCACTTTTTCCATCGGACTGGTTGTATCGGTGGCCTTCTTCCACCATGGACGCTCAAAAAAGGGAACAGGTTGCAAAAAAGTTACAGCAGTTTTTGCAATCTTGTCTGCACTCTGGCAAACTACGCAGCTTTGGATGGTAAGCTCCACTTGTTTGCCCTTTATAGGCCACCAAAATCAATCTTGTTGTCTTGCATTGGTGTGCACACTCTCAGGGTGGGCTTGGTGGGCGGGCAGTTATAAGGTCCTCTAGGGTAATGATGAAGGAACTGCGAGGCGTTTCCCCCGCCAAAGCAAGTCGTCGACCACAGGCAGTTCTTCGCTCATGCCCAAAAATGGCTGTTGTTCCCCCGATATTGACTTATGGTGAATCCAAGATCAGGTGCAAGCACTTACTTGCGGCAAGCTTCACCGAAAGGTTGCTGAACGTTCTTTGTGGTGAGGCAGAGTGGACAGATGAGAGAAATAACCTTTTCATTGAAAAACGAACCTTCCAGTAAAACAGGCACTGGGTGGCGGGACGGAGCATCCACAATTTAAGTTTGTGACCAATTGCTGGGTTCTATCAAATATTTAGAGCGCATAAGACGCTCTTACCAGCGCGCGATCTGAAGATGGTGTTTCCTTGAGTCTTGAGAGGACAGATCAGAGACCAAGGCATGGCGCTCCGTACGAAGATCGCAGTATGTGTGCCAACGCTCACAGTCGCGCACTCAGGCAAGTTCTTTTCGTTCACCAACCACATATTTTCTCTTTGCTGAAGGTATACATTGTGTGATATGCAAAAGCGACTGTCAGTAGCTTGTGCCTATACATTTGTTGAAGAACAGCTTCAAGGCCACGGCCAGACTCATCCGTGGAGACAACCACCGGAAGAGCGGGATCCAACATCTGAATTGCTGTGATAGATGACATCAACTTGACCTTCCGGAAACAAGCATCAATAGAATCACTCCTGGTGGAGACTTGATTCTTGCGAAGCAGTGCCCACAGCGGATACATGACTTAGAAAGTCAGGAAACAAACTTGGCGTAGTACCTATGTAAAAAAAAACAACGCTGACCATTGGCGCCTGTATGAACAGAGGTATTAAGTATTGAATCCATTCTTTCTGTCATTGATAGAATGCCTTGGTCCACGGTCCTGTAATTTGATGCAAGAGGTGTCCTGGTGGTATAGAGCAGGAGTCCAGCGGTCTTGATACAGCGGGGAACTGCGCCTAAATTCATTAAGTGTTCTCGTTTGGTCCGGTAAGACGCCAGAGCATTCCTTGAGAAAATTCTATGGCATCAGCTGCTGGAAGCCTGTTGGGCCATACAACACCCCAAAGCATGCCAACTTGAAACGGAACAGATCATGAGTCACGTATTCAGTCATAGTTTGGCTCTCTGGCTGCAGCAGAACTAGATGGTAGGCAGATGCAAGACCCGACTTGGCGAAAATTGTTGCTCCGATGTGGCTGTTCACGAATTCTTCCGTGTGAGGAAGCGGAAAGTAATAGGCGATGGGAGCTGTGTCACGTTCCTGAAGGTGGACGCAGAGTCAACCATCTTTCATCTCTACCACATCGATAGGGCACACCCATTTTACAGCATTAATGTGCTGGATGACATCTAGGCCTTGCAATCTATAGAGCTCTTCTAAAGTTATATGTCGGAATGTCTACGAAAAACGATGAAGCTTTGATGTCACCGGAAGCCGCTCGAGTCGAGTCGTGATGCAATGAACAAAACCCCTGGCATGCCTAAGGTCTGGGCCGAAGAGCGAGCCGGACTATGCATGTATGCATGTATGTACGTAGTATGTATGTATGTACGTAGTTATGTATGTATGTATGTATGTATGTATGTATGTATGTATGTATGTATGTATGTATGTATGTATGTATGTATGTATGTATGTATGCATGTCTCAGCCCACTACGCATGGCGCGGTATTTGAAATGAGAGTGGAGGCAGTGACGCTCAACACATGCATCAGTGGCAGTGAGAGCTCGTCACTAGTGCCGTTGAGAAAGAACTCGCGAGTGTACGCTTTTCGGCGAGATACGAGAATGAATGCGAGTTAAAGGCGGCGGAGGAGTGAAGCGAGATGACGAAGGCGTTAATCTCTATCCTAGGTAGCCCAGTTTTGAGCCGCTGGTGTTGAGCACGATATAAGCAAAACATTTCTTTTTTCTATTGCCACAGATAGCTTACCGGGAAGTTGGCCTGTGTAAGTTATACGCGATCATGCGACATAAAGTGGGAAAGGCTGGATACGCTTAATTAGTCAAGTCGCTGCACTTTGGTTTACGTAAGTGTCCTTTGCAGAGGTTCGAGTACTGCCCGAAGTTCGGGCACTTGGCGGGAGCATCACCGCAATGAGACAAAATATACTACTCGGATAATTTATTAGATTATGTTTTTATCAATATCCTTAAACAACAAAGAGTACGTGTATTGTGAAAGAGAAGAAAAACTACTAGAGTGGAGACACAGCGCGAGATCACACAGGAAAAGGCATGACATTTTTTTCAGCAGCTGTGTATTGGGCCTTTTAACCCGCAACATTGTCATTTCTTTTTATCAGCGCTAGGCGAACTTTTCTGGTGTTAAGCTGACACGCCAGTGGCGTAGCCAGAGTGTAGTACTCCAGACCCTTGCCCCCTCCCCCCCGCACAAAAAAGTTTTGCCATAGCACAGAGAGCACTAAATGGCGCTCATGCACATCCGCCTACCCGGCCCTCATATCAGATTAAGCACGAGTCCCATCCCCCCTCCCCTCCCCTCCGAAAATTATCCCTACGTTCCCGCGTCGTGGTCGGCAGGAGAGGGCGTGGGGCTGTAATGCCAGTTCCGGTCTTCGACAGGGCCTTCTAAAGGAGATTGGTTAGTTATCCTCATACTGAGCCGCATCGAGTTTCGCTGGCATGGTTTTGCCCCGCCGCGGTGGTCTAGTGGCTAAGGTACTCGGCTGCTGACCCGCAGGTCGCGAGCTTGAATCCCGGCTGCGGCGGCTCATTCCCGATGGAGGTGGAAATGTTGTAGGCCCGTGTGCTCAGATTTGGGTGCACGTTAAAGAACCCCAGGTGGTCGAAATTTCCGGAGCCCTTCACTACGGCGTCTCTCATAATCATATGGTGGTTTTGGGACGTTAAACCCCACAAATCAATCAATCGCTAGCATGGTTCACGTCTCAAAGCAGTGCACAGATGACCCTTCAATGCTCAGGTCCAAAACTTTGATCCCACCAGTGGCGAAGATGGTTGTACCGTCTGACATATCATGCATCTGGATTCAAGCTGTGCCTTCTTTGAACGCGACGGCTGTGAAGAAACCAACACGTAGGATGATGCAGCGCTTGGAATCCTCTTGCAGTTTCACTCGCTCAGCCGAAAGAAGTGATTGATCAGCTAAGTATTGCTTGAAATTGCTCTCTCCCAATATAGAATCGGACGATGCCGATTCAACTAGATGCTTTAAAGACTGGCCGGTAATGAAAACGTCAACAAAAATGCAGGCTCCGGAAGAGCAGTGCTAAGAACGCCTAACCCTCAGCATCATTGGACAAGTCCAGGCAGTCGCCCGTTGCAAACTGCGGGGAAGAGCCCACTGTAACCGCACAGAAGGCAGCGCTGACCTTGTGCTATACAGAAGAATGACGAAGCGCAGTGCTGGTGGGAACCACCGCGAAAACAGTGCACAGAGGCATTGTTAGAGCCTCGGAAGCACTCGGGGGAAACAGTCATAGTGCTACTGTCGGCGGGAGCTTGCCTGCGAGGACAATAACTGGCGGGAAGATGAGCGTGGCCGCGTTCAATTTTTTTTATTATATACCGGTCGTATGCGCCCCGGAACAAGCTCGCGAACTTGCTGCGCTGGCTGTTCCAGTTGCTGTACCAGGTGTAGAGGACATGCGGAAAGGAAAGCGATGAATCTTCTAGACGAAGACGTCTAGAAGGTTTTCTGACGGGATACCTTTTATGAACTGGTTGCAGAAGTAGTTGTCCGTGGTGACAGAGCAGCGAGCTCCCATAGAGCGGTGACGTAGTCTTCTATGGAATCACCTAGCTGCTGAGCGTGCCGGGGGAAGTGATGGTGTTTCCTGACGACATTCGTTGTTGAGGCCAAATGTGGCGCTAATGCTGCGACACCTTGCTCGTAAAATGGTAGGTAGTAACTAATTTCTTGGCCTTATCATACTCGGTTACGCTGGAACGTAGGCAAGCGGGTTCGTAGACATAGGATGGCAGCACGAAGGAAAGACGTTCACAGCCGGCTCCCAGAATGCGTTGCAGGCTACTTTGCATCGTTCGGAGATGAAGTCACAAGCTCCAGAGACCAAAAAAAAGGGTTTCGGATACACTCTAAAATTATATAGTAAGAAGCGTGTCTTTTTGTCCCACAACAATAATCGTCGTCAGGCTTGCGTGCGCTTCCTTTCTTGAAAACTCGGCGCTGGCCACTTTCCTATCAAGAATGCAATGTAACCCTGATAATGGGCATGTCGATCGTGACCGGAATGTACCGGGCGCGGGGCGATAGCGTAAGGATGGAACGCAATATTGATGATGATTACTGTTGTGGGAAAAAAGTGTAACCCGGCTGGACGTGAAGCCATCAAATAACACCCTTAATCACGCGACATGTTACGTCACGCATCTCTTTCTATAGCACTAACCCAACTGCAATAAAGTTGTTGTTCACCTGACTGTCGGCGTCGCTACAAAAAGACACCCTTTTTACTCTTTCTTTTTTGGAGTTTATGCGATACTATTGCGTCCATGAAACCGGTGGGCGGTCCTGTTCGGGTAAAAACGGTTGTGGTGGGGTTATACCAGAACTCATGACGGGGGTGGCCTTACAGGTAAGGTAATGCCTTCATTAAAACTGGGAACCTCGTCGGGAATATTGTATCGTGGTTTGGGGCAGCGAAGAAAGCAGCCGACCAAACACCATAACACAGTAAAACAGAATGCTGCTTATTTTAGAACACCCATACACGTAAGACCACAACAGTGCCACCAACGTCCATGAAGATTCCAGGCTGTGCTCTAAAACGAAAACAGCGGCCCAAGAATGCCTCATATAAGTTCGAAAATGTGCTGACCAGCGAATAGGGGAGGGAAACGAGTAAATTATGCATGACGGAACAGTTTTCGGATTATCATCAATTGGTATGCTGCACCTTCGGCGTTGTTAGTCTTGTCCCACTGTGTGTCTTACTTGTAGCCAATATCGTACTATCGATTCTATGGGATTGCGACACACGCATTCAAGCACGTGCAAACAGGCATGTTTAACTGCACATCGGTCGCAGGTGGCTCCGGAGACGTTCTTGGCGCCGGTGGCTCAGCTGGGAGCTCCTATCCTGGGCACCATGCAGTGGGACAACCACACGCGTCAGCCTGGCAGGACGAGTTATGCGTCCGTGTGCCAAGAGAAGCCGGTCATCAGAACGAGCTCGCACCCACTGTGCCTCATGGTCGCCCGCCAAGTGGACAGCCAGACTGTGAACGTAAGCGATGTTCGTGAGTGCGCTGGAACACTACAAGCACAAATGCATTTAAACATACGAACATTTCAACCCACCTGTTACCTTCCTATCTTTGGCATTTCCCGGATGTTACGCCGGAACAGGCATAGCTTCCGTAGGGTCGAATGTACTTGTAATTCTGCTGTTACGCCGCAAATGTGTTCCCATTCACAAAGGATAGATAGGTCAAGAAGTGTTCTTCGAGCCGCCCAAGCGACTACGGAAGAGAGCAGGCATTACAGAAAAGAGCAAGCATGGAACAGAGCAGGACTTTTCATGCACCTTCACGTGGTTTGACAATAAGACTTGCCGCACGAAATGAGCAAGCGACTGGTACTTTCGTTGTCGCAAACAAAAAAAAATGTCCTTCGAGACTTGTGTCACTAAGATTGCATTTATGGTATACTAACTATGGCGTACTATGGCATATTATGGCATTACCGATTGGTGTTTCCTTTCGCTATCACGTGAATGTAGACTTCGCGTCATCTTTGCTTGTCGAAGAAGTTGGAGCGGGGGTCGTACGCCTGGCTCACAGTCAGACTCGTCGCGATGGTGGTGTAAAGTGTGGTTACTACTTTCACGCCTAGAACTTACGATTCCAAAATAAAAACATTGATTGGTTTCCTTTCTGTCGATGACGCCCTTCTAAGCAGCGCGTTTTTATTTGTCGACTAGATCGTGGCTGAGTACGGCACTCGTGCACCAGTGATGAAATTAGTCGAGCAGAGGAGAGGTTCTGCGGCAATAGCTCTCTGGAGTACTCTCGATTTCGTGGGGCGTTATACCGAATACTACGAGTCGTAATGATACACTATTCCGACAGTGATACGTTATCGCTCGGAGGCACCAGCACAACACGCGACACACCAGCGAAGGTATCGCGATGAATTATCGCTTGCCAAGTGTTTGCCGTGATGACACAAGATTTGTTGAAAATCATAATTTTGAAAATCACCGCAAAGGCGAAGAAATGAGTGCTATAGCAACAGATTGTAAAGTAGCACGTAAGGTTAGAGGCTGATTCTTTTTAATTCGATATCGCGTAACTCTAAAACTACTAATGCGAGAATACGGCTGCTCAGAGGAGAGAGGCTCTTTTCTCACAGTCTTTTCGCATTGAGGGCACTGCACGAATAAACGTATATGCGAGCCGACCACTAAAGTCTGTCTAAATTGGGCGCGCGGCAGCAATTGCGACCGCGCTCTTAGACCCAAATTTCACAGTCGGGGTTCCAATGCCCCCCACCCCTTCCATGCACCTCCCCCGCGTCTTTAATGTTCGTTCAAGATGGCCGGAGCGTAGAATATCTTTGAGCAAGCGATGGCAGGTCTAACCATGGCCGACGGGCTTCTACAGTCGGGCCGTGGTTTAGCACGAATGGGGATGTTATCGCAATAGTGACGGCAATGAGCCAGTTGTTTGATCTGCCTTTCAGCGGCGTTAATCGCCCCCACTCATGAGCGTTTGCCCGTGGTAGAGCATACGATGTGCCGAGGTATGTTCTAAATGTAGACTTTATTCGAGACTGAGACGCCGACAGCAAAAACCCGTCGAGAGTGTATAATTGCTATCGTAATAAAAAGATATGGCGCTGCAACTGTTAGAAATGTTTTCTTGTTCTCCGGCATGCGTGAATTCCCGAAGGGACGACGTTGCATAGTTTTAGAGCGTAAAAATCGAAATAAAAATGATGTACAACTAAACATTTTTTTATGTTATCAATCAGTGCCTTTCTATTCTTCTCTCTCCAACACACACACACATACACAGAGAGAGAGAGAGAGTCCTAGCCCCTGTTTTCAGAAAGAGTTTAATTTTTGACGTGAATTACGCGAAGAGACGCTGCTAAGACACTAATACAAATACTTTACGCGTCATGCAAGCGTACATGAAACTAAGGACACTGTGTGCTCCGGCACTTCAATCCTATCGTCACCAAAATCAAGCCCGCGTCCTTGAGACTAGTGGCTTGACACTTCATGTGCTAAGCTATACAAAAGTGAGCCGGAATCATCGCTCCGTCCTTGTAACCAGTGTGTGTGAAAATCGAAAATCGAATCTTCAGAGAAAATAATGCCGTTCCACATAGCCGCATCAATCGCTTAATGACATTCGAGTAATAAGTGCAAGTTTACTTCGGTAATTTGCTTACACAATAGGGCTGCGTCAGTGTGGGAACGTGTGTCTTGGACCCTACTGGCGTAGGGTCGCAAGCATCCATGTCATATTTCTTATCTGTTCAGGGGAGTAGGTCCTTAGCGCTATGACCAAACGCCCGGATTGTGTTGGTCCAGGTGGCGACGTTTGCAGATGAGCGGGCACTCCTGGAACGCATGAGGCTGACGTACTCGAACAAGATGGCCATGGCTCCGGTGGCGGTGTTTGACATCGACCTGGACGACTTTAACGGGACATGCGGGAGCGGCATGTCCCCACTCATACGAGCCGTGGCCACAGGTCGCGGTTGACTCTCTCAGTAGCGTCATTCATTGAGTCCCTGGTGCCTCACACGGTGTCGATAGTTGATGTGCGACTGTGTATTGACCAGCATGTGTCTGCTATGCTCGCACGGCTGATCCTTATCCCACGCTGCTGAGTACTGCGGCGGCGATATTGTACTATGTAGATAAAAACACAATTGAAGTGTTGGAAGAAATGTTCTTGTCATCTAGTGTTTCAAGCTTGAGTTACGGCACCCTGATGAAGAAATTTTTGTGCCATACAGAAGGTGCACGAGGCCATGTGTGTTTTTGTTTTCTGGGGATTGATAGACACTTCTTCTGCTAGAATAAAAACCTGTCCGGATTATAGTAGCTAACTTTCAATATCGTAGCAATCACACATGAAAAAACAGAATACCAACTGAGCTATCTCCACGGCCATCGCCCTTCCACTTTATGGGGTATGTACGTGCATTTAAACATTTGAGCATGAGTGAGTTCCGCCAAAAACTAATTCGGTGTCTCCGTAGCAGCGCCACTAAACAAATGTGAAACTCCCTTCCCCCACCAACAAAAAAAACAAAATCAGTACGACAGTCTGTTATATGCCATGAGAACCATCCAAAGCGAAGCTGCAAGTGCGCAAGTGCATATGATAAAGAATAACTTCATCATCGCGATTTTGTTTCATTTTATTATACACTACCCATACTGATCACCTGGCTTGCGTTACTACTACTACTACTACTACTACTACTAATACTACTACTACTACTACGACGACGACGACGACGAAGAACAGATAATCAGAAGTGATCGCATATGAATTGAATATGCAGCGGAGTATAGAATGGTTAGAAGAAATTTATATTTAAAGATTTGCGATAAAGACCACCCTGATTTAATCGAGATTTCTACAGTGGAACAGAGATTCCGAAGACTATAATTTAAAAAGAAGGCTCCGAAAGAGAGGATATGAGAAATCGCTGACCATGATATGATGCAGAAAAGGGTGCTTTAAAATATGTATCACCCCCCACCCAGACTGGGTGTGAGCCATGCATATAGGCCATCATCATCATCACCACCTGGTAGGCTGAACAGTAGAAGAAATCTTACGTAGAATCTTCTGTGCTAGTTGTGTAAGTTGTATACGTAAGCGGTATCTATTAATTAGCTTATGTCTTCTTTGATGTTATTCTGGTTATGTTCCTCTGATGCAGACAGCCTTCACGAAGCGCTTGTACTTCCCGCGATTTTTCCGCGTTGCAGTCTTCTCGAAAACGTTGCTATCTAGAGGCACCATGACTGCGTCTTCGTCCTTTTTTGCCACTCATAACCGTTTTACTGTATGAACACTGCTGCAACAAACTCGTTTGATTCAAGCAATCCCATGTTTAACGTGAAGTTTCAAAGCCAAAAAAATGTTCTGCCGTTTCACGACACAAAACAGGGGCTTTAGACAAATTAATAAGGTCATTTGCAATTTTCACGTTGTTTTACAATACTACCACCACCAAGCTTCTTTGCTATCTGCTCTAACTAGAGCAACTATGACTCATAGCGAAAAATGGAAAAGTGATCCAAGATACGCTTTGTGCTGCCGTAAATACCGAATGTGCGTCTCGCGTCTCCACGCTTGTCGTCGTCCTTGAGGTAAACGCCAATGTGTCATTTGATGTCTTCTATCAACGAAATAAACGTGCATAGCACACAATGCGTTTAAGAGTGGGTCTTATTTCATATGTTTTTGTTAATAACAAGGCAATGACGCCAGTCCTGGCAAGGACTGGCGTCATTTTTCTTGAAGAACAACGTTATCGTTGTTCGTTACCATCAGCCTGACCGTTGAAAAACGTGGTGTCTTTATGCGTAGGAGACACGTGAGTTTTTCGCTTTTTTTTTAATTCGGAGGTTATAGCTGTCCTTCATTTTTTTTTAAATTGTGGTTTTACGAATGAGTTTTCGTGTTTTGGTGTAAGATAAAACCTGGCCTTTTCTTTGAATAAATTAAAGTGAGCGCTCGCCTGTATTTTGGAGTCTTTTCTTTTCTGTTTCCACGCTCTATACTCGGCGACAGCTTTTCTTGACATTGGAGCGAAGACTACGGAGGCGGGGCCTCCGCACATTTGTGTGCAGCTTGCTGCACACAAATGTGCGGAAGCCCCGCAGGAATTCCGGCAGCTTGCTGCCGATTTCGGTTCCAGTTTCGGTTTTCACTTGCTCGCTGCGCTAGTGTGTTTAGCAAAATGTATGCATGCAAAATGGAAACGTCAGAGTTAAAGTTTGATGAGAGTGCATACATGCAGCTAGTTACTGTGCTGTTTATATACTGGTACATATAAAATTTTCCGTTGTTCAGAACGTTTTTCCAGCATTATTCAGCTTTTATAACAGTGAAGTTTAGGTTCCGTGTTCAGCCCAGTATATACGGGTACGCGCCACACGTGATCGAATATTAACTTTTACGGTATTGAGCCCTGGTACAGGCGAAACGGAAGGCCGGTTGCGGCACGATCCGGCCACGGGCCTGTCTTGTTTCAGTTTTGCTGTGTTCGGTTTACGCCCTCAAAAGCTGTCAGCAATGATCGGCGCAGAGTGCGCCTCAGTGTTCGAGAAGCCTCACAATTGTTGTAGATCGTTGTTAAGATTGCGCGCAAGACGCGAACAGTGAAGCTTATTTCAGAGCTTGCGCGGCCACCAGTGACAAGGCTGGAAAGTTCGATGCGTGATGTATAAAAGACGGCGCGTTCCAACGATGAGCAGCTTTTCCATGCCCGATGCTGTGCTCGCCGCTGCAAGAGCAAGCAGCAGACGCAGCCGGCGTGCGGAAAACGTGGTGCCGTCCAAGAAATAAAAAAAAAAACTAGGGCGCACGATAACTTCTTTTCCATGAACAGCGTCCCATACTTGTTCTATGCTTATAATGAAGAAAGTTTTATTTATGTGGGCCAAGTAGCTATTAGAATCAGAAAATAAAATAGTTACTATTTCCTGGCGCGCGCGCATGCAGGTGGTTCGGCTCTATAGCTTCCACAGTTCTGTCAAGAAAAGCTGTCGCCGAGTATAAATACCACAAGGGCGTATCAGTTGAGTACTCTATGTCGTTGTTCCAGGTCAAGGTTAAATAAATATAACGCCTAAATAATTATATAGTGAAATTGTGTCAATTGTGATATTGTCAAATCTGTATGAATTGGTCAGAAACTTTGTCGTCATGCTGAACATAAGGTGCTTTGTTTTATATATGTTAATTTCTTGCACCGGCCAAACGGGACACCAATCTGTTAGTTTACTGAGGCCAGACTGTAAGTGAATGATGTCGGCAGGAGTCATTTTTTATATTGTTACTATGTCATCTGCAAACATCTAATATGCAGTTACGTTGGTTGCTAAAATGATGTAAATTAAAAACAAAAGTGGGGCCCAGCACTAACCACTGGGGTACCCCGTGGTATGACGCGTTCGCTGTTCGAGATTCGGTATTTTGAGAAACTGGACTGTGTAGCAGCATCGCGTGCGTCATTTAATGTGCCCTTCATTTCCTGGTATACTGATGTGGCCTGCAACCCACTGCAAATCGAAATCATGTCGTCCTCGCCGACAACGCACGTAGAGAAGCAGTTGTTCAATGACAGGAGTGGTAGTGCGAATGTGCTTGCAAGCTAGAAATGCCTCTTGGGAGTCGGTAAATACTCTGTAGTGAATTTTTTCGTGACCCGTAAGGTCTGAGTGGCGAACTCGGCATGTTTGGCAAAATTTAGGACAGCATATGCTTCCCCGTAGATATATGAACGCTACCCGCTATACGCAGTTTGGTTTTCCTCTAAGTGACCTCCATGTCGGTCCATGCCGTAGCAAACGCCAGTGATTGCTCTTGTTACAGTGGCTACTCTTGTTGCACTATGAATGCGTTCACGTGCGCGGACTATAGAGCTATGGGGGTGGTTGCCACTACGTATCACCTGCATTTATTTCTCGTGGCTTCGGGCGTGGGCTTGCCGTCTTGCTGAATGTTCGTTTCCCATTTTCTTCGGGCAGAGGTTAGGGATCTGCGATTCATATTTGCTCCCAACGGGGAGTTGTGCGGTAGCACGCAAAGATGAGATACGTCATGGCCCAATTTTCTGCATGCGTAGACTCAAGTCTCGTGACCTGTTTCACCTCGTGCAGAGACATCAGCTTCTTAGTGCATGCAGGGAGGGGCACACACTTTGGCAACCCTGTGATTACTCTCCTGACCTCATGATTGAGGCGCTCCAAAGAATGCAGCTGTGTTCGAGTGATGGGGTGATAGAAAGTGTTCTAATTTTTTTCCCCTCCTTGGTTGTGATACGACAGCACATCGTTCACCTTAACGGCCGTTTAAGCCATTGTCGTATCTTATCGCGCAACGAAATAGAAGCGCGCAGAACTGCTCATTTTAGAAATGGTGTCGATTAATCATAAAAGCACGGGGGTAAGTGCACACCTTTTTAATCAAGGCTATTATGCGCCAGATGCGTTTACTACTGATAAGCTTTGGTACACCATTCTCTAGTACAGATTGAATTACTCGTTCAGAGCAGCGGAGCGTGTGGCCGTTGACACTTGTATCTCGCAGCTTCTACGTCGCACCAGCTACAACCTTACGTTCATGCTTAAATTATAGCACAGAGGCTTAGTATGCAGTATAATCATTTTGCGTATAATTACGGCTTTAGTCTTTAAATATTTATGCAGAAAATAGCACCTGCGCTGACCGCTCTAGACTAGTGGTATTCTATCTGCACACACGAAATTACTATTTTTCGCCAACGAAAAGGCCGCGTGTAGCTTGCACTAATGGCGCACGACGGAGCTGACTACTTCCTACCTGGTCCGGGTCGTACGAAGTGATACCACATTGTGTGAAGTACTCCCAAGGGATTCCAAGATCCAATCGAGTTCAGCACAGTCGCCTCTCACCGTCTCGGCCGAAGTACGTCACGGACCAGTTGAAACGAGTCGAGTCCAGCGGTCTCACTTGCCAGCGTGCCGTCATTTCCGGTAAGCGCCTTGCTTATCGGCAGCGCCGAGCTTCCTCGGCTTCCCGATGACTGTGTCTGGCGCCGCCACCATGCGCCTGCTTTACATAGAACGAAAGAGCGCGTGCGCAGTTGGCAGTGACGTCACGTTTAGCGTGACCGAGTTGTTGCGCACACTGTCCAGACAGACTGGAGTACCCCGATGCGCGTTTTCTGCACGCATCGAGGCGCACTAAGGCGGAATGGTGGCGAATCATTGTAAGGGCTAGCAAAGCAGGCGTACAGCTGGGCAACCAGTTGCTCGGCAATGAGCAACGGCTTTATCATGTGGCGGATATTTTTTCCCCCGGTTGGACAGAATACGGCTGGCGCAAACTGTTAGGAATGAAGATAGTGCAATTTTCGAAGACTGCTAATGGCTGTTCGAAGTACAGTCGCGCATGATGTGAACGTTATCGCACGAGCACCGACCTGCCTAACGTCCGTGGGGCCTAGCAGCAAAATTTTGGAACTATGAATATCATTATTGCGCAATCTTATCTTTCTCGTTGGCTGTTCCATGCTACACAATCGCCCCTAAGGAAAAAACTATGTCCCCTTTCTCTCTAATTTGTGCATTTTATTCATTTCGATGAAGCGTATTCTTCGTGAGCTCTCCGCACGCGATTACGAAATTGCTGGGAAAAATGTGTTAAAGTTCATTCTTGGCATTGCCTCGTTTGATCAGCTTTCTATGACGGGAGTGATCGAAGCTTAACGAAAAGCAAAGCGAGCGAGTGATGCTTGCGTGTTGCACCCTTCTCCTCGAAAGAGTGTTCTGGTGCTCTACGGCTCTGGGGCGTGGTGCTGTGGTAGTTCTTGGTCGACGCTGGCGCGATATTCTCAATATCACGCATGACTGGACGAAATCGCATCACTGATGCTACCGCTATCATAGTCTGCTGATGACCAAAGTTGGGATCACTACAGCTTCTATGCAGCCTAGGTCCATGACGAGCTGCTTATCCAAGTGTCTTCGGTCCGTGTCTAATGAACAGTAAGGGTCGTGGTTTTCGTGTGCTGGCCTCATCGAGTGGCGCGAACAGTTTGAGTCGTACGCAGTGACTAGAAGTTGATTGACTTGTGCGATCTTAAGACATCTCTTTCAGGTAATAGGCACTCTGCAACTGTAGAGGCAAGGAGGGTACTTGGAGACTAAATGTGCCTGTTCATCGTCACTGGGACTTACCATAAATCTTAACTTTGTTTTTATTTATTTATTTATGATCGATTTAACAGCTACTGCATGCAGCGGAATGGCCCTGTGCGCAGCTATTATGATTGAATGATTGATATGTGGGGTTTACGTCCCAAAACCACCATATGATTATGAGAGACGCCGTAGTGGAAGGCTCTGGAAATTTCGACCACCTGGGGTTCTTTAACGTGCACCCAAATCCGAGCACACGGGCCTACAACATTTCCGCCTCCATCGGAAATTCAGCCGCTGCAGCCGGGATTCGAACCCGCGACCTGCGGGTCAGAAGCCGAGTACCTTAGCCAATAGACCACCGCGGCGGGGCGAAGCTATTGTGCTTACACTGTTTTATTACATGTGCGAGTTCTCGCAGCAAACTTCACATTGGCGTCGTGACCAAAAAAGTCACGACGTCATTGTTAAGTGTGATTGTGAGGTACGTGTCGCCGCAAGGGAGAACCAATGAATGCGATAGCAATACCTTGGAGTGTAACGCTGAGAACGGCCAGCAGACAGAAGTGTGCAGCGTGCTGCTTACGCACAAAAGACGCACGAAAACAACTCACACGGGACGAGACCTAACTAACAACGTTTACAGCAACACTTAACGCACTGTCCAGACAAAAATGACGCACGAAACGTAATCACAGGTACAGATAAAAGTGCGAACTGACAAATATCACAATTGTTACTTCGCTGTCTTTGAAAAGCACGCTCTTTTCGCAAGCAGGGCCTGTCCAGCGAGCGAAGTGATATTTGTACGCCCAGCAACTAAACGCAGTCGTTCGGATGAAAGCAGAAGGCGCGCGATTCTCCTCCACCACAGCATAAGTGCGCGGATAAGGCCCCTTCCCTCCGCATAGCAAAGCACGAGTGGGAGATAGCGCGCATGGGCGCTACGCGACGAGCTGGGCGCCGACCTTTACGTTGAGCGCGCTCATCGCGCCATCTGGTTGGCAACGCTGAAACTACGCTATTTCGTCCGAGATAGGCGCCGCAAAAGCGAAGTGGTAGATATAAAAACACGCCAGGCCTGCGCGGAACACGCAGCGCTGTCACAGCGTTCCTAATTCATTCAAGGGCGCTTTGGCTTTCGCTTGACGGCGAAGGCAGCGCTTCTCCTTCATTCAATAAATGAGAAAATTAAAAACGAAATAGGAATTAGGCATTTCCAAAGCATACCCAATCACGCAACATTCACGCGATACCACCCACAATCGGTGACGCATTTACTCGTGTTCCCTTAGGTGGAAAAAGTGGGCGGCATTTTTTTAATACTTCCGGAGTATCATTTAATCTTTTACACAAACCACAGTATGGAATAATCTATCCCTAATTCGAAATCGGAAATACAACTCACGATTAACCAATGGTTTCTAGATTTCCAGTGACCCTTAACTGAATGTAGTGGAAAAGCAGTGTCATACGAACGTCTGACCTTTTTAAAGAAATTTTTGTATTTATAAAAATTTACAAATATAAATACAAATATTTTGTATTTATATTTGTATTTCTCTTACTCTCAAACGCACACAGCTTTACAGAGGGGAGTGGGGTACACAAAAAAACTATAACCAAGAGCAAACATAGTAACATCAAAATAATAAAAATTACAAGACATGAAAATTTGATTTGGGCAATTCACTGAATGTACGTGTAAATATCATCAGAAACACGTGAGAAACAGAGTGCGAAAATATATGTGCAATATACATTTGACACGTCATCACGTAAGTAATTCTGTATTGTAGATGAAAACAAGTCATGATTTGAGATGGAAACTATGTCCGAAGGAAGGTGGTTCCAGTCGCTGGATGTGCGTGGAACGAAGGAATGGTGAAAAGCGTTAGTGCGGCAGCTAATGACGTGTACCTAATGTTGATGATCTGAACGGGCTGAGTAATAGGATGCTGTGGTAATGAACTGGTCTTTCAAAAGTGGATGATTGAAAATCTTGTGAAAAAGTATGAGATGAGATGCTTTGCGATGTGACTCAAGCGACTGTAGCGAAAGGATGTGTTTCATAGGCGTAACACTGCTAGTGCGATGATAGTTAGATAGAATGAAGCGTGTTGCGTTATTCTGTACCATTTCAAGCGAGTGAGTCAAGTTCAGTTTAAAAGGGCCCCAAATGGAGCATGCATATCCTAGTTTTGACGAACTAGTGTTTTATACATTGTTTCGTGGCTTGAGGGGGACGGTTAAAGTTACGTCATGAATAACCTAGCATACGGTTGCTATTGTTATAACATAGTTAACGTGATGCTTCCAGTTCAAGTCAAATGGAATATGAATCTCCAAGTATTTATACGAAGTAAAATACTCTGGGGCAGCATCATCTAAGATGTAGTGGCAGATTATCACTGATATGAAAATGAAGGATTCCTGAAAACACATCTGAGATATCATAATTTGTTATACCGGCGTCACCTGGGCACTTTTAATTGTGATCAGGGCAATCCCGATCAGTTTTCTCGATCGCGATCAACTTTATTACCGCTGCTCCACGGACCCAGCTAATCCGGTTCGAGCATAGCTCAGATGAAATGCACCAGGTGACGCTTGCGTGCCGTAAAACATGCCACTGACAAAACTCGGCGTACGATTTTTTTATGGAGCCCTTTATCAATGTTATTCTTTCAAGAACCACTCGAACGTCGAAAACTTTGCGTGCCACTGGAAAAATATTTTATATATCTATCATTCGATAGCGTTTTCCTTGCAATCTCTATTGCTGTGTGAGATTCCTAACCTTCGCTTTTATTTCTGATGGGCCCCGCTCGTATAGCCGTCCAGTCGCAGCGAAGCGTCAATCTTGGTGTACGCGCCAGCGTTTCACTTCTGGCGCCTCAATTCTACCAGTCACTCCTGCCAGCGGTAAATTACTGTAAAGGTCCCTTCATTCGACCACGAAGTGCACGTACGTTGCGACGTAGTCGAAAGGCTTGCGACACTCATAATCAGTTTGCTTCGAGGTGCTCCAACAGCTCCAACGGTGCGAAGCGCGGAAGGCAACGGTCGTCTGCTTCTCGTCTGCTTCTCCCGCAGCTACATGCGGTCGATACAAATCTTAAAATGTAGGATATTTTCGATATTGTTTCAATTTCAACAGTTTTAATTCGTGTTTTTTTCATAAACATCTAGTTGTTCCAAAGTGTTTTATTGAACTCTGCTTGATTTTCTTTCTTTAAGTGCTTTCAACAAGCTCGGCCAGGGGGTGCAGAAGACTGCAAAGTCACGATCCATCATGCAGATAGCGATGCGCGGATCGCAATAGGCTTGATCCTGATCACTTCTGATCGTGAATAAAAGTGACCGTGTAGTAGCACCTGATCCGGATTGTGGTTAATCCCGATCGACATTTAATGCGATTCAAAGTACTCGCATGACGCCGCTATATCAATTAAGCTTTAGGTATCTGCCGTTATTCTGGTGGCCGAATTGAGAGGGTTAGCACAATGAAATGACTCGATGACATTGATAAAACTTTGCGTTTTTGAATTGGTTAATAACAAATTTATATTAAAATCATCAATCAGAACAACCGACAGACCTACCATATATAGCACATTGGAAGAACCTTGCTGAGACTCTAAATTAAATTCAAAGAAAGCACCAGCAGGGGGAGGGGGGGATAAATAGTTGCAATCCCGGTACCGCAACCCTTCGCAACAATCGTCTCATAATCGTCAATAACAGGTGAAAATTCAGCAACAACAGAATAGTTAATGGTAATATTAATGTATAGTGAACAACCACCACCTCGGCGATTCCTTTTTTTTTTTGTACACACTTTCACACATGCAACCGTCGAGAATATTTACATCAGAAACCGACAAAAACCGCGTCTCTGCAGATGCAACAATGTCAAATCTATGATCTAAAGCATCCAAAGCAGTTTCTAATTCTATGCCCTTACCTCTCAAGCTTCTGCTATCCGCATGAAAAATAGACAAATGGTCATTTGGACTTAAAAACGGCACTGCAAAGCAGACTTGAAGATAAAGCTGATATAATAATTTATGTTATACTGTAGTCAGGCAAAAAAGTTTGTGAGATATAAAACAAACAAGAGCTCACTGTATCTTATCTAAATCCGCTTCGAGTTCAATGTAGATCGCCTGCTCGCCATTTGCCTTACGCACAAACAGCTTTCCTTCTTAGTGCCAAACAAACTCGTAGTGCTTTTCTTGTGTCCTATTTTTCATCAGCCGTCAAAGCTTCTTGTTTTGTGCCGTGAGATTTTCTGGGAAGTAGACATCTTATTTTGGGGTTTTCAAATGGACTTCCTTCACCATCCATTCGTACCGTGCAACGTGTGACACAAAGCGAACGAACACCGCTGGTTCTTTACCTGGCTCAGGGGAAAGTTCATGCAAGCCGTCAATATTAGCTGATGTGAGCTCAGCAAGACTTAACTGTTGACTTAACTGTTTCGCTAGGCTGTTAAGTATATCATGCAGGAAGTCGTTTTGGTAATGTGGCAGACCATGAATTTCTAAATTTTGAATGTACAGGGCAGGTGAAAAGTTCCCAGGCTACTATGTCATGTATTTCTATGGCAGCGGGGTTTGGGAACTTATGGCCAGGACTGTACGAACATACATAATATAATTATGGTTGGAGTTTAACGTCCCAAACCCATGATCATGAAAGACGCCGTATTAGACGACTCCGGATGTTTCAACCACCTGTGGTTTTTTTAACGTGCATTTGAATCTAAGCACAAGGGCCGCAAGCATTTTCGCCACCGCCGAAAATGTGGCCGCCGCGGTGGGGATTCAACCCGGCGACCAGCGGATCAGCAGCCGAGTGCCTTGACCATTAGACCACCGTGGTGAGTGTACATACATACATACATACATACATACATACATACATACATACATACATACATACATACATACATACATACATACATACATACATACGTACATACATACATACATACATACGTACATACATACATACATACATACGTACGTACGTACGTACATACATACATACATACATACATACATACATACATACATACATACATACATACATACATACATACATACATACATACATACATACATACATACATACATACATACATACATACATACATACATACATACATACATACATACATACATACATACATACATACATACATACATACATACATACATACATACATACATACATACATACATACATACATACATACATACATACATACATACATACATACATACATACATACATACATACATACATACATACATACATACATACATACATACATACATACATACATACATACATACATACATACATACATACATACATACATACATACATACATACATACATACATACATACATACATACATACATACATACATACATACATACATACATACATACATACATACATACATACATACATACATACATACATAAAGTGGGCAAGGTGGCAGCGCGTCTGCAACTATGCGCTACAAGCCTTTTCTGTTTCTTATACAGATCCTGACCCTTGGTTGGATCACGCATGCGTCAACGGAGGGCCATATCTGCTCATCTTTTGACCTCAGCCATGGTAATCATCGCATGGACAGCGCCGTAAAGATGAACGAAAATTCCTGCTGTTTTACGGAGCCACCTTCACTGGAACCGCCCATCCTACCTGCTGACTTCCACGTCACCTTCTGGGGAGCGTCATCGACGGAGAACCTTATAAATTCGCCGGCTTGGTCCTGCAGCTCCAGTGGGCAAGGTGGCAGCGCGTCTGCAACTATGCGCTACAAGCCTTTTCTGTTTCTTATACACGTTAGTCATTTACCTGGAGATAAATCATTTAAAAGTAATGTCTTTCTCGTGCTGCTACTTTGCCCACAATGTGTAGAGCGTATTGTTGTGATTTGCCTGCACTTACTGGATTTATTATCTTTCTGTGGTGACGTTGAGTCGAATCCTGGACCCAAGGGATCTAGTGAGTCTGTGCGTGGCAAAGAATCATCATCAGAAAACTTAAGTGATCGCAGCCTACTTCTCGAGGTACTCGCGGGCCAAAAAGAGTGGATGAAGCGAATGGACAAATTTGACAGTTCACAGAAAGACATAACAAACACATTAGCTCAATTTAAATATCGACTAGAATCATTGGAATGCGGTTTAGAAAATCTATCAGTATGCCAAACCAAGGTTGCTGCTGTTGAGTTGCACGTAAGCACGATGAAAAGCGCCATTACTTCTATAGCAGAAAAAGTAGATGACATTGAAAATCGATGTCGGAGGAACAACATTATCATTCATGGTGTCTCTGAACCTCAAGATGAAACATTGCCATCGCTTACTTCACGCATAACTGATGACTTCTTTAAGGGCAAGTTAGACTTAACAGAAACCGGAATCGAAAGATGCCATCAGCTTGGCTCAAAGCGGCCTAATAAAACAAGACCTGTAATCGTCAAATTAATAGATTATCGTAAAAACTGGAAATTTTGAGGAACTGTGTCAAACTTAAAGACTCGGGCCTATATGTAACTGAGGACTTTTCACAAAAGGTGCGTCAGGCCAGGAAGAATCTATGGGACAGCACAGTTGTAAACAGGGAACGAAATGAACGTGTTAAACTACTCTTCGATAAGGTGTCTGTGAATGGAAAGCTGTTCGTTTGGGACGAGGCCAAGAATGATATGGTTGCCATTCCCAGGTACGTGCCAAAGTGACAGGAAAGCCTGCATTCATTGAAACTGTTAAATGTGAATTGCCGTAGCATTCTGAACAAAGAGCTCGATCTTGAACACCTGGTAGCACTTCATGACCTTGACGTAGTCGCGCTCACAGAAACATGGCTTCATGACGGTGTCTATGACAGCGAAATTGCGCCTTCGGGGTTCAACGTGTACAGAAGGGATCGTGGTTCCAGAGGGGGCGGAGTTGCGTTGCTGGTTAAAAATATTTACAGGATAGCACGCATGCCTGATGCCCCTGGCGTTGAGGTTTTATTTTGTAAGCTTATCGATCGAAAAGAAAGCCTTGTTATTGGAGCTGTGTATAGGCCCCCCGACTCAATCCCTGAGGTTTTAGAACAATTACAGCTGTATCTTTCGTCTAAAACAAATCAAACTACCAAGCTTATTTTATGTGGAGACTTCAACCTTCCAGGGATCAACTGGTCTTCGTTTAGCGCAGGAAGCTCTGATACCATTAACGCTGAAGCGCTTATTGACATTGCCTTCCGTTTTGATTTAACGCAACTAGTTAGTGATTGCACTCGTGTGCAAGGTAACAGTAAATCTATTCTTGATCTTGTCTTTCTGAATGGTAATATTTCCGGAAAAATTGACAGCGAAGTGGTTACAGGTATTTCAGATCACATGGCAGTCTTGGTTGAGCTTCACTCGCTGAAGTACAAAAATTATGTTAAATACACACGTGTGCCAGTATTTCATTCTTCCGACGATGCATTCATCATAGACAGACTGGAGATAGCCTACGACGAACTTTGCGAAAGTGTTAATCTGGGTTTGAGTGATGTTAAGGCTCTGTGGTTAAAGTATAAGAACACTGCGCATGCGTGCATGCAGCTTTTTGTTCCTTTCAAGAAAAAGAAGGTACATATGTCGAAACCCTGGATTACACGAGATATAATTCACATTAAGAGAAAAATTAATCGTCTTCGGAAATCACTAAAGAAGCACAGGAGTATCATAACACGTTCTCTGATCCGCGATCTGTCTCGACAACTAAAAGATAAGATGAAGATCGAACAACGCAGTTTTTACGATGTAAAGTTAACTCACATGATGACGGAATCGCCGTCTCATTTTTGGCATTTTATAAGGCCAAAGTCATCCAATAGAGACACGCTTGTTATAAATAACGTTTGCACATCAGATGAAACGGAAATAGCCAATGCATTTAACGAACACTTCGCATCTGTTCTTACTAGTGATGACAAAACCACCCCCACTTTTAGCAAGTTTAAAGACCTGCCTCCCATTGAAAATCTGGGAGTCACAGAAGCTGGCGTATTTGAATTATAACTGAATTTGAATGTAAGAAAATCCTGTGGCCCAGATGACTTACCAAATGCCTTTTTAAAGAGATATACTGAATGGTCCTCAAAATTTTTGACAATTATTTTTAATGAATCGTTATCCAGAGGTGTCCTGCCTGAGGATTGGAAATTCTCTAAAATTAAGCCTTTATTCAAACATGGAGATAAACAGTTGCTTTGTAATCATCGCCCAATAGCTTTGACTTGCACATGCTGCAAGTTATTGGAACACATAATACATAAACACATTTCCTGCTTTTTGGAGTCACACTCACTACTTTCACCAGCTCAGCGTGGTTTTAGGCGTGGGTTTTCCACAGCAACACAATTGGTTGAAATTGTCCATGACTTCGCGCTAGTCATAAATAACCAGTCACAGATAGATGCTGTTTTTTTAGACTTCGCGAAGGCCTTCGACAAAATCTCTCATTCCAGACTACTTATGAAACTTTGGGCAGTAATAAAAAACCCACAGCTTTGTCAACGGATACAAGCATACCTGCGATCTCGAAAACAGTATGTTGTTTTTAATGAACATTTCTCACAAAAGCTGCCTGTAAATTCGGGTGTCCCCCAGGGATCCGTTTTAGGACCGTTATTGTTCCTTCTTTTTATAATTGACATGGTGGATGACTGTGGCGTTAAAATAAGACTATATGCCGACGATTGTGTTTTGTATAGTGAGATAAATTCAACTTCAGATCAAAATGCACTGACATTTGAATTAGGTAAAGTGATGCGTTGGTGCAGGACGTGGCAGATGGCTGTGAATTACGACAAGTGCGCTGTAATGACCATAAGTAACAAGAAAAATCCTCTTTTATATACATATACAGTTGATCGTAAATCATTAAATCGTGTCAATGAGTTGAAATATCTAGGTCTTATTATAACTGATAACATTCACTGGGATAGTCATATCACAGCTATTTCTATTAAATCATTGTCTAAACATCATTTTTTGAGGAGGTCTCTCCAGAGGGCATCTACCATCTGTAAGCTCGCCACTTTCAAAGCAATAATCCTGCCAATTTTAGAATATGCAACTATTATTTGGGACCCGTTTACACAGACGAACACACGTAAGTTGGATAGAGTTCAGAGTAAGGATGTACGATTTATTTTTAACAGTTACGGTCCATCATCTATTACTCAGTTACTTCACCAAGCAGACTTAAAAAGCATTACAGTTAGAAATAAAATCGCTCGCCCTAAGTTCATGTTTAAAATTGTCAACGGTAAGTTACAGAGCCGAACATGTGACTACATTTATTTTTCCAGCGGTTATTCTACAAGGCTACGACATCCATACTCATTAGTGCCATTTAATTGCAAGAACAATGTTTTTAAATATTCTTTTTTCCCCGAACTGTAACAAAATGTAATGAACTCGATAAAGACGTGGTAACGGTAGTTGACTGTGATACATTTCGGGCTCTCCTTCAATTGTAACCCTGATGTATTTTGTATTACAAAAGGCTTGTCTGCATTGTCAGTTGAATTTTGTATTGTTTGAATTTGTTAAGAAACCTTGTTATATGGTTTGTACCACCCTGCTAGAGCACATATCATTGGGGTTAGCAGTATTGGAAATGAATAAAATACGTACATACATACATACATACATACATACATACATACACACACACACACACATACATACATACATACATACATACATACATACATACATTATTTAGATAGACTACGAATTCAAACGGGGACTATTCAAGGAAGAGCAGCAGAAAAATATGCAGGCTTCATGCGAATGTGCAACATCTGAAAAGTCAGTTTGCTTAGAAAAAATTATTTAGGAACACGCTGTACATGACATGTAATTGATTGATTGATATGTGGGGTTTAACGTCCCAAAACCACTATATGATTATGAGAGACGCCGTAGTGGAGGGCTCCGGAAATTTAGACCACCTGGGGTTCTTTAACGTGCACCCAAATCTGAGCACACGGGCCTACAACATTTCCGCCTCCATCGGAAATGCAGCCGCCACAGCCGGGATTCGAACCCGCGCCCTGCGGGTCAGCAGCCGAGTACCTTAGCCACTAGACCACCGCGGCGGGGCTGTACATGACATGTATGTCATTATTATCGTGTTACCCCCTGTCATTCACGTTCGTCCTACAGTCATACCAAGCAAAGCCGATTCCATTTCCTTTACTCACCTCGACAGCCCCGGAGTGGTGTTATTTAATCGGAAGTTATATAAACAAAAATTACAATATTTGTCTGCAAAAAAATCATGTTTCTTTCATAGGGGCAGGTGATGAAGTATTGGAAACTGGTGGGGCGGGAAAGGCTGTGCGATAGAAAAAATGACGATGACCAAGAAAATGTACGTATACGCACACAATTGGACGAGCAACGTTAGAATAATGGTCTGCGTGCAGTGCCCGTAGGAGGTAGGATGCAAGGTGTTCGGCTATAATGAAAAGTCACAGTACGACGGTGCACGCTGTGCTAGCGAGTCAAAACCAGAGTCTGCTTCTTAATGACGAATGACGGAGCGACGCACGGCACTTTTACGAGCATGGGAATGATGTGCGTAGTACACGTACTTTTGGATTCATTTGGCTTCACGTGGCTTAGAGTTGATTTGTTACGAGCCGACAATTGGCAAATGTTCAGCAGTCCCACTTCGCCACCTTAATGTCTTATGCTTACCATTTCAAGTTGGGTCACGAAGTTTCATACAGTCAGTTCGTTCTTTCTAAACGAAGCCACAAGTGCGTTACTCAGACTGCAAAGCCCGCAAGAACGAATACTAGGCAAATCTGTTTTACCCATCGATCCCATGGTCGCTTAACGATTGTAGTGTCAGAGTCCTCTCTAGGTAATTTGAGGAAACTCTACGGTAAATCTTATGAGAATTCAATGTGGGAGATGTATATTCGCGTTTGGGCCTATCCATTGTTTTATATGCGGGTATGTTCACGTGTTGAGTACTGCAAAGGTCACGTTTGAGAAATCGTAGAGTTTTGGTTGAACGTGGTGTGATGTTAGTCACATATGATAGCCATATGATAGAGTCACTTAAGAGCCATAATATCTCGCCATTTATGTTGCGTATTTTTGGCTTCCCAGAGAACGAACCCGCGGTTTAAATTTCTTTTTTTTCATATAACAACGCTTTTTTTCTTATCACCGGCGTGGAGTGTCGACGCGCGAGGGCACTCCACTGAGAAAGTTGTGCGGCCGGACGCCCGTGAATAGGATCTGTCGGCGAGCGAGTCCCACGAATATGTTCTCCAGGGTGATGTCGGAGATGGAGAACTCTGGCAGTTCCTGGTCGTTCTTGATGGCCACCATTTTGGTGAAGAGCTCGCTCCAGCTGGTGTACGTCTTGCCCACGGTGAAGCTCATCATGCCCTGCGCACAGTAGATGGGAGGAGGTATATGGAATTCAAATAATACAGCAGAGATGCTATACGCTCGCTGTTTGTCTTCAGTCGTACATTGCACATTATCATCATAAACTAGTGGGTCTCTGTTATTCCTCTTCATGTCCTCATTCACTGCCAGACCAAGTGCGCAGATTTGTCCGGCGTGAGCTCTGATGGGCGACAGAACGAATACACAAAGATAAAAAAAAATAGAAATAAAGGGAGCAGGAGATAAACAAAGGCAAGTGTTATGTCTGGGCTTGTTTTCGTCCCATACACGTACTCCTGGAACGGTATTGAAAGGCATAGGCAACCTTGAACGGTTAAAACCTTGTTTATTCCTACTCAGACGGGGGTGGCAGCCGAACTGCCGTGGGTAAACGAGCGGCGGATCGTTGTGTCGAGCGGGGGACGGAGGAGGAGGAAGAGGAGGAGTCTTAATGGCCGGAGTCGTTTGCAACCGGTCGTTCACCTCTTTATTGTGTACCGCTCGGAGGATTGCTCGGAACCCAGGGGTGGTGTGGGACACAACAGTATGAAAAGGCAAAAATGTAGACAGTTGAAGAAATAGAGAGAAATCAATTGAAAATGCAAACAAAAAAGAAAGAAGAGCTCGTAGATTCCTGTTTAGTGTAGCATTATAGCAAGGGGTGAACAAGCGACGGGTGAGGGGGTAAAAGCCGAGCCAAGACAGGACCAGCTTGGTGGCCGCCAGTCTTGATCAGAGCCAGCCTTGCGCGGCTTATTGCGTAATGTGACAATCATCAACATTACTTCACGAAGTAATGAACTTTGGAAATTCTTTTTAGAATATTTTCTTCAATAATGGTCAGTTTCAAGTTAGGACTCTTCGAAGAAACCAGGAGCGGTTGGGTGTTCTCCTGTTTGGTTTGATCTCGCCTTAAGCTGCTTGTGAACCTCAGCTGTGATATCCTATCTGGTACGTGACATCTTCTAAATGACGTCACGTAATGTTGCTGTAAACAATATGAGGTGAAAATTGACAGAAACTCGCAGTCCCTAAAGCACGCGCCCGATGGAACTCGAAGGCTAAGTCTACCCGTGACGCCATAGCGTCACTTTTCGAAGTTTTGTGCTTCAAGAGGATAGGCCAATCATACGCTCACGCCTAGTAGTGGCGTGTCTGGTAGTGTAGGATGCAATACACACCTTGTAGTTATGGTTGAAGGTGCACTGGTGAAACTCCTCCTGCATCAACTCGATCAGGCTTCTCTGGAAGTAGTAGTCGAAGCGCTTGTCCAAGGGCAGCCGCAGCGTCACCATGTAGCTGCGCCCGTACTTCTGGTTCATCTGCAAAGCGTCGCCCAGAGCCTCGATCTTCCCGGCCTCCATGACGCCCACCCGGTCGCAGAGAACCTCGCAGTGGGTCATGCTGCATATGTGTCATACACTTATTACGGCATATATACTAAAACCACCATGTCTTCGCCAATGACCTCCAAAATAATGCTCCCGTGAGCGTCTCCATTTTCCTGCTATCACTCATGGACCTCACCCTATTCTACAGGTCAATAAATAAATAAATAAACATGGTTGTTTAAACATGTAGGCTGCGTATATACAGGTACACCAGCGTCATTCTAGAAATACTTTGAAATTTTAGATTTGCCACACCATAAATTTTCTTCGTTTTGAAAGATACCACGTGGCTGCCGTAAGTGTTTTCACAACCGAAAGCGGAAAACGGAAAGAATAGGACGAAGGTGTGTGCAGGAGAGTGACCAACGTGAAGATCCTGAGCTTGGGAACGCTGACAGGCTGAGCGAGTGAGGTCATCGAGCCAGAAGCAGTACGATCGGCCCAAGGAAGCAGCCAGACTAAGCTGGTGCCATTATACCAGCAAGGAAGAAGCATGGCGTTTCGCTAGAGCGAACGAGCGTTCCGGTCCGAGCCCTGCAGGCTCTTCCTGAGGTGGACGTGCGCTCGGGCAAGGGTGATAAGCTGATCCCGCGCCAAGTGGTGTGTTCAACTATGCTACCAAAGCCGTGGCAATGGTGCTGAGTCGGCTCGGGTCCGCACAACCAACTGCCAAGGGGGGCGCTGCGAGCGCTCGACGGTGACGGACGCACTCCACATCGCCTCCGTAGATTTTCTGCTATTTCTGCGGACATCCACCTTGGTACCCCTGAAACTTGGATTTATCGTCACCGCCAAGTTCTCCGCTTCGCCTAGACAACACCTTCGTCCAGGTGGGTTCAGTTTTGACAACTTGAGGGACGTCCTTCACTCCCGGCTACAACGCCGCCTCGCTGAGGGCTCTCAGCCCGGCGATGGCGACCGCCAACGTGGTTACGGGCTATGATCCTACCTCAAGCCAAATGCTGTCCATGGACATTTCATCCTCCGAAAACACTATGCCATCAGAAGATGAATACCTCGACGACATGGTGAGACTGTGGCAACGCAAGCAAGCGAAATCGAAGTCTGCGTCTCAACAACAACGAGACGCCACGGCGGGCCACCATTCCCCAGCCTTGCAAGGAACGCCGGCGTGCCATCCCTCCAGTGGTGTGCCTACCTCTGCTCCGTCCTCGCAGCCAGCGAAGCAACGCAAGTGGCGTCTGCGTCAAACTCCTCGCCTCTCTCGCGACGACTACATCGTAGTAGTGAAACCTCGCGTTCCCTGCGAGCTACGCACATTTGTCCCGGCCGATCGCGCGGGCGACGCCATGCGCAGCTACCTCGGCGACCAGACTACCACGCAAATTCAAGTGTGGCCAATCTGGGAACAAAACATCTTGGTCTGTAGCACCACCATTTTGCCTATGGCACAGCGACTCCTCGGGGACTTCCAGCTGCAGGTGGGGGATCAGCAGCTGCCCGTTCGAGGCCACGCCAAGGCACCAGGGGATACATGCAAGGGCGTCATCAATGTAAACCCTGCTGAAAGCCCGGAGAAGATAAAGTCTGAACTTTATTGGCCTCAAGGTACTACCCTTGCGGTCCGCAAACTCGGAGATTCCGCGGCGGTGGTGGTGACTTTCGAGGGCACGAAGTTACCCCGCTTCCTCTTCTACCACTGCGTGGCGACGTATATCCGCGCCTACAAGAAAACGGTCCCTGTATGCACCAAGTGCGGTACCATCGGTCATCGACCACCTCAGTGCCCTCATGCCGCTCCAACCCAGTGTGCCAAATGTGGAACCCCCGCACCTGCAGGTCTCAATGCCCACGACTGCCACCCCAAGTGCCTCCTCTGCCACGGCGCCCAAGAGACTGGGACCAGTGGCTGCACGGCAAAATACCGAAAATGTCGGAAACGCAAGCAGCCCTCAACATCTCCTCGAGGGACCACCTCATGTTCGTCACAGCCAGACAGCAGCACAAACCTGCATCATTCGGCTCCACCACTCCACGCCGACTCGCAAGCATTCCTACCGCTCGAAGCACCAGCGGCGGTACCTCAGGTGAGCAGTTGGGCAGGGAAAGCTGCTGCTAAGCCTCTCTCACCCCCTTCTGTCGATCCTCTTTCTCCCGAACTAGCGGCCCTTCGCCAGCAAGTTGCGGCACTTCAAAAGCAAAATTCTCTTTTAACTAAACAACTCGAACTCTTAAATAAGCGACTTCAACCCCAACAACAGTGTACTGCAAGGCCATCCGGTATTGCCTCCTCTGTCCAGGCGGCTACGCCAGCTACGTCCAAGCTTAGTCCTCGCGCTAAGTCCACTCCCATTAAACCACCGGTTCAAGCAGCCATGTGTACTCCAGCACTCGGAACCGGTGCCACGTCTACTCCAGAAGCTCTTGAGGCTCCTGGGGCACCTCAGGTTCTCTTGCCCGCTAACCAAACTCTCCTTAGCGAAGAGCACACCCCGCGCGTAGAGGAACGCCTCACGCGCGTCGAAGCTTCGATTAATCACCTCCTCACCAGCTTCTCGGTCCAACGCATAGTAGTAGAGGTTACCCAGGCTATTCATGCCTGTGCAATCACCCAGTTTCAACCCAAGGCATCGCGTTCCCGCTCCTGCTCGGTGAGCAGTGAGGGTACAGCTCCACGGCGTCGTCGTAAGGTGGCTACCACTACCCCGCCGTCGGACAATCTGGCCTCTGTGCCCCTCCCTGCCTCTGAGGATTCCGAGCGGGACAGGGAGGACCAAATATAAAACCTATGACAGTCACGATGGCTACCAATCGTACGTCCCGTTCAAACATTGCGTCTAAATTCGAGATCATACAGTGGAACCCTGGAGGCTTCGGGAACAGGCGAAAGCGTTCACATCTTTCCCTTTTCCTCAGCTCACTTGGCTCTCAGCCGGCCGTCTTGGCGCTCCAAGAATCTGGCCCTGCTCCATCCCTTTCTGGATACTGCTCCTATGTAGGCGGCACCACCACATGCCTCCTCGTGCATAAAGCTTACACGGCGATACAGATCGACCTCGATCTGGATCTTCCTTACGACTACTGCATGATATCAGTGCTGTCTCAGCGGAGGGGCCAACCATCAATACATATCTTAAACGTGTACTGTCCCCCTCGCCTTGCGAGGGTTTCGTTTGCGCATCTCTTCCATCGGGCACTGCGTATAGCGGCCCGACAACCACTGGTGATTGTCGGGGACTTTAATGCCCCCAGCCCTCACTGAGGTTACGACTAGGAGAAGGCCCGGGGCAGAGAGCTCAAGGAGCTCATTTACTCGCTGAGCCTGACGCTTCTTACCGATCCGGCACAACCCACACGTTTCGGCAACTCGGTCACGCGAGACACATGCCCCAACCTCTCCCTCACCAGTCACATCAGCGATGCTACATGGGAAAATTGAGGCGAAACCCTAGGCAGCGATCACTTTTTACTCCGCGTTTCGTTCACACCGCGGCAGAAAATGCGCCAACACTGGGGCCAAGCCCGTCTCACCGATTGGACTCAGTTCAGAATGCAACCATTCCCTGCCGGCCTCTCCTCGACTGAATATGCAGCGTGGGCATCATACGCTGTTCATATGAAACAAGCGAACACTCACACCCTTACAACCTCTAATTTGACTCCTGCAATCGATCCACACCTCCTACATCTTTGGCACGCTCGCCGCGGGCTCATAGGTCGCTGGAAACGCAACAAACTTAATCGGAAACTTCGCGCTCGCATTGAGGCGCTCACTGCAGAGGCGGCCGCATACTCCGCACAACTTTCCGATGCTAACTGGGCAGACACCTGTTCGAAGGCTGCAAACCAGATGAGCTCTAAGAGTGCGTGGCGACTCTTTAGAAGCCTTCTCGATCCCTCCACCACCAGGGGAGAAACGCAACGCCAGCTCCACCGTGTTCTGCATGCATTTCAGGGCACTACGGATGAACTCGCGCGAGAACTTTGTGACCGCTACATCTGCCGCACAATTGATCCCGCAGGCCCAGCATATACGTATTCCGGCGCCCCTAACACCGACCTCGACGCCCCATACATGCTTTCTGATTTACGATTTGCACTCACGAAAATGCGACGGGGCACGGCCCCTGGACGCGACGGAATCACAGTATCGCTCCTGGCAAATCTTCCCGACCAAGCACACCTCTCGCTACTCCTGCTTATAAATTCGATATGGGACGGTTCTCCGCTTCCAACGGAATGGACCACATTGGTCGTGACATTCATTCCCAAATCGGCAAAGTCCGTCAGTATTGAGGCACTGAGACCCATCTCACTTACGTCTTGCGCAGGCAAACTCATGGAAACCATGGTTCGCGAACGCCTTTCCGCCTACTTGGAGGCCAGGAGCACCTTTGCCGACACGATGTTTGGCTTTCGCCCGCATCTATCGGCGCAGGACGTCTTGCTCCAGCTTAAACACGATATCATAGAGCCGACTACTATGCGCCATAACGATAAAGCCGTGCTCGCTCTCGATCTCCGCGGGGCGTTCGACAACGTCAAACACAGCACTATACTCGCTAACCTGTCTACCACAAACTGCGGGCAGAAGACTTTCAACTACATTCGCGCCTTTCTATCACATCGCACCGCCTTCATTCGCCTTAATTCTACCGAACACGGCCCGTACTTATTAGGCACGCGGGGTACACCTCAAGGGGCAGTCCTGTCTCCTCTGCTTTTTAACCTGGCGATGATGAACCTCCCCTCTCTTCTAAGCGAGGTCGAGGGAATACAACACGCACTATATGCGGACTATATCACAATCTGGACCAACACCGGCTGCTTAGCGCAAATCGAAGAACGCCTGCAAAAGGCTGCCCTTCTGGTGGACACCTACGCAGGTTCATGCGGCCTGGAGTGCTCTCCAGCTAAATCGGCTCTTCTTTCAGTCTCTCCGCTACCGCCGCCTCAAATTTTTCTTCCGTTCGGGCCCGTCCCGTCAGTGCAAAATATTCGGGTTCTTGGCCTTCACCTCACATCGTCCTTGGATCCAAAGGGCACAATAGCAGGCCTCAGACGCACCAGCGAACAGGTGAGCCGCATGATACGGCGAGTTTCTACCAAGCGCGGCGGCCTCCGCGGGTCTCAGTCCCTCCGATTGGCCCACGCGTTTGTGACCAGTCGCGTCCTCTACGCCTTGCCTTACCTTCGCCTGCGTCGTCGACACGAGCACCAGCTGAACGTCCTTCTTCGTTCAGTATACAAACGCGCTCTGGACCTACCTATTGCAACTTCCAACAGCCGATTCACGGCTCTGGGGACACACAACACCTTTGCAGAGATGCGCGAAGCTCATCGCGTTAACCAAATCAATCGACTGTCGCAGACACCTTCAGGGCGCCGTCTTCTACACAGACTTGGCCCTAACCCGATATCTGACCAAGACCCTCTGCAGCCGGTACCAGAGCTCTGGCGTCAAAAGCTATGGGTGGAACCTCTACCCCGTAATATGAACCCTGACCTCCTTCCTGGCCGTAGACTAGCACGCGCCGCGGCCCTTCATACGCGACACTCCGATCGTCCTGGTGTTTTCTACGTGGACATCTCGGGTCCCCCCCCCTCGGGTCACTTCACGGCTGCCGTGATTACAGAGGGCAAACACGTAGATGGCCTCTCCTTTCGAGCAGACACAGTAACGCACGCTGAAGAGGTTGCCATAGCTTTGGCCGCCTCTCACCCTGCCTCACGCACCATCCTGACGGACTCGCGCTCGGCCTGTTCTCAGTACCTTCAGGGTTCCATTGCTCCGCTGGCGGCTAGCCTACTACAGGCAGCCTCTTGGCGCTTTAACCCTCATCCCATTCGTATAGTGTGGACCCCAGGCCACTCGGGCCTGCCCGGCAACGAGGCGGCAAATGCCGCTGCCCGCGCTTCTCCGGTTCGGGCCGTTGCCCCTCCATGTCCCGAGACGGAATCTGGCAATACCAACCTGACGCGCTTTCGCGAAATTTTGGCTTATTACCGGGCTTCGCGCCGCCTCTACCCGGACCCCGCACGCGGTTTGGAGAATGTGGACAAACGACTGCTACGCCGCCTGCAGACGAACACCTTTATCAGTCCGGTGGTCGCCAGGCACTTTTTGCCGGAAATCAATGGCACCTGCTCGACCTGTCATGTCCTCGCCGACACATATCACGTCGTAGCATCGTGCCCAGTTAATCCCATCCCTTTCTCATTCCCTTTTCCTATCCCAACTAGAGAGGCTTGGGAGGAGCACCTGCTCGGCTGCTCTACCTTGGCTGCACAACGCTCCTTGGTGGAGCGCGCACGGGCAGCTTCCAGCTCCATTGGCGTCCCGGAATAGGGTCTTGCCACTCTAGCACGCCTATGGGCCACGTCGGCACTCTCTAGTAAACTTTTTCTGAAATAAATGTTTTTACCACCACCACCACCACCAACTGCCAAGGGTGTGGGCTCAGTGCCACGTATGTTCCAGTACGGTACAACCAATAGCTGCGAGCATGACCTCAGAGCTACGTCGGGTTGATTGTGTGGTGGTGCATTCCTGAGTGAACAGTGCTTAATATGCTTACGCCATCAAGACCCATCGCGTCGTCCCCTGCTCATAGCTTGCGTCACCATCTCTCAGTACTATGCTGACATCTGAAGGACCTCATAGACTCAATTCAGATATTAGAGACATCCTGGTTAATAGAGTGAGCGTAGGTGAAGGCTAAAAGGACGAAGCATTATTGGAATATTAACTGTATTGAAGACCATTTCCATTTTATGTATCTGCTACTTCGTGTTCTCGATAAATGTTTGCTTATCCGCGCATTGACACGAGCAGTTGTGCAAGATTACCGCATATATTTGTATATTACCAGGACAGTACAACTCTCGGACGTGTTGCCTACTAGTGGCTGATTGTTACCCCTCATCAGCTGCATCTGCTAAATGGCACCTGAAGCGGGGTAACACTGCGTGGCTAATATCTCAATTATATCCAATGTTGGGCAGCATTAGCATTAATTTCTGGATCGCCAGTGTTTCGCACAAAATATACAAATGTACAGAGACGTATACACGCACGCGCAAACACACGCGCGCACGCACACCAGCATACAGTATGCGCATGTGTGTTCAATGCTGGCCGTCACGCAGATATCCCTCGAAAATCAGCCATCGTCGAGCCCATACCGGTGCGACGTCATGATGATAGACGTGGCCTGGCTACTCTTGAGAAGCTGCAGCATGTGGATTATCTCGTTTCGGTAGAGCGGCTCGACGTCCGAGTACGGCTCGTCCAGGAGCATCACGGGAGGCACGCCGATGGCTGCTGCCGCAATCAGCAGCGTCTTCAGCTCGCCGTGGCTGCGTGAGTTTTGCGTATTGTAGCAATTGAGTAATGTTAACTGATTTGCTGTATCAAAAGTCTGCCTCTCACGACCCAGTCATACGAACATCAACACACTCGACCAAACTAATTATCTGCCCAGTTGCTGCATTAAGGTTCTCCTAAAACCACCCAACCATATCAACATCAACACATCCGACCGGAAGTTCGGTAATTTGTTGTGGTTTCGCAGTTGTGCATGGGCCTACAATATACACGCATACGCACCAGGATATTGTGCAATATTGCTGCAACAGAGATACAAATGCTTAATCATCGTAACATGGTCCTGGCTCGTATCGCACTTTATACCTCTACGCTGTGTTCACCGGTTGGTCTCTCCACCTCTCCAAGTGCCCCTCTTTTCTGTACCAATAAAAGAAGCAAAGAGCGCACATACCTACCAGCAGACGGACGGGTTCTCATTCCCTTCAGATCGCAAGATCAAACTAGTTCCATTACCAACATTGTGGATGCAAGAAAAGCCCGCAGTGGAGCACGGGGTGTTCTTTTTGTTGGGGGGAGGGGGAAAGAGGGGGGAGCTTGTTTTAGATTGTTAAGACGCATTCTGAAGGCAATGTGCGTATTTACTTGAAATGTTAAACAAATATTGGATGTTGTATCGGGGTTTTTTTTAACCAGGTATTATTCAACCATCATTATTGTCACATAACTGGGAGTGAACACCGGTGTTCTCTTTCGGGTGCATTATTCTAAGCGCACTCAAGTTATTGCTTCTCGTTACAATTAAAGTGCACCGCTGCGAGAGTCGAACCGGTGACCTTGCACCATCCATAAATTTCATGTATATAACCTAGCTTCTTTTATTCCCGCAAAACCATTTCGCGGTACTATGTATTCTTTTGACCCATTTATCACACGCGGTGCGGCCTGCGAACAGTTTTTGCGGAGTTTGGTCACGTCACAGCACAGCCAACAAGCGCACGATAGAGACAGATTCAGTAGCGTACCAACTCTTTCGTAAGGGGGGGCGGGGGGGGGGGTCAAATAGCTTAGTTCACACGTCAGGCGGGATATATATACATATATGAGCACACGGATCTACGGCATTTGTGCCTCCGTCAAAAATGCAGCCATCGAAAAGTGCTATCGAAAACCTGATAAAGATTTGTATATATATATATATATATATATATATATATAAGATAAGGGAAAGAAGTGTATATCTAAGGGCTCGTTTTTCCGTGTTTTGACACAATATTATAGAGATCTAACAGACAGTACTGCCAAGGAATGTACAGGGGAAGTTATTAGAACCAATGGAATGTAAATAAGAAGAAAGAAAAGTGGATGAAAAAATAACCAGCCGTGAGCAGGAATGGAACCTACGACTTTCAAATAACGCGTTCGATGCTTGAACCACTGAGCTACCACAGCGGCCTTCCCTCCATCCACTTTTTTGGGTTTAAATGTGAATGTAGAAGTATGAGTGTCAGTCAGCGCCATCTATAAGCCAAGCGACGAGTGTGACAACACTTTTTATGCGCATGTTTGGCGTCACGTAGCACGTGAACTTATTACGAGCGGGCAGCTGATCAATAGTCCCTCGTATACAACCTAATGACATCAAGTCTGCCAGTACAAGACCCTCGTTCAATGAAATAAGGGAAAGAAGTGTATACCTAAGGGCTCGTTTTTCCGTGTTCTGACACAATATTAATGAGATCTAACAGACAGTAATGCCAAGGAATGTACAGGGGAAGTTATTAGAACCAATGGAATGTAAATAAGAAGAAAGAAAAGTGGATGAAAAAATAACTATATATATATATATATATATATATATATATATATATATATATATATATATATATTGTAGCGATGCTGACGCCGACAGGTTAAGAAAACAAGCGTCTTTATTAGGGCGAACTTGTGCCCACGATTCTAAAAACTATGGTCGTCAAGTTCGAGTAGCCGAGTGGCACAGATCCGACTATCTTCCTCTTCCTCGTTGTTGAACGTGCGAACGCGTGGCGCATGCCAGCCGAGCCGGGTCTTGCTGGTGCTGGTGCCACGATGATTGTGGCGGGCCACTTGAATGTGGCGAGCCTGTCGCCTAGAAACGGGAAGTCTTCCTCTTCAGGTACACTTGGATCGACGGGAGAGCGTGATAGGCAGTCGGCATCGCTGTGTTTCCTTCCCGATTTGTACACGACCGTAACATCGTACTCCTGCAGCCTAAGGCTCCATCTTGCTAGTCGACCTGACGGGTCCTTGAGATTTGCCAGCCAGCATAGATTATGGTGGTCACTGACAGCTCTGAACGGTCTACCATAAAGGTAGGGTCGAAACTTGTTTATGGCCCAGATGACTGCGAGGCACTCTTTTTCAGTTGCAGAGTAGTTTGCCTCAGCTTTTGATAGTTTGCGGCTGGCATAAGCTAACACTTTCTCTTGACCATTTTGCCATTGGACAAGGATGGCGCCGAGGCCGACATTGCTGGCATCGGTATGGACTTCTGTGTCGGCTGTCTCATCAAAATGGGCAAGTATTGGTGAACCCTGTAGTCGTTTCCTTAATTCGTCAAAAGCTTTCTGTTGTTCGCTTTCCCACGTGAAGGGCACGTCGTCTTTTGTCAGTTTTGTAAAAGGTTCCGCAATCTTTGAGAAGTTTTCCACAAATTGTCTATAATAGGCAGATAAACCCAAAAATCGACGCACTGACTTTTTGTCTCTGGGTGTAGGGAACCTCTGAACAGCGGCTGTCTTTTCGGGATCGGGACGAACACCCTCGGAACTAATGACATGTCCAAGGAACCGCAGCTCTTCGAAGCCGAAGTGGCATTTTTCGGGTTTGATTGTCAATTTCGCTGACCGCATGGCCTCCAATACTGTGCGTAGTCGCTCTAGATGTTTGTCGAACGTTGCAGAGAATACCACCACGTCATCCAAATACACTAGGCATGACTGCCATTTCAATCCGGCGAGGACAGTGTCCATCATTCGCTGGAACGTCGCTGGTGCGGAACAGAGGCCGAATGGAAGCGCTTTGAATTCGTAGAGGCCATCTGGTGTTACGAATGCCGTTTTTTCACGGTCCCGCTCGCCGACCTCTATTTGCCAATATCCGCTTTTCAGATCTAAGGAGGAGAAAAACTTTGCGGATCGCAACCGATCTAGTGTATCGTCGATACGTGGCAAGGGGTAGACATCTCGTTTAGTTACACTGTTCAGTTTTCTGTAGTCGACGCAGAATCTAAGTGTGTTGTCTTTCTTCTTAACGAGCACTACGGGAGACGCCCATGGACTATTCGAAGGCTGGATGACATCATCAGAAAGCATCTCCTCCACTTGCTTCTTGATAATTTCCCGTTCTTTCTGTGACACCCGATATGGATGCTGGCATATAGGCCTCGTGTCGTCTTGCGTTATAATTCTGTGTTTCGTGATTGACGTGCGCTGGACCTTCGAGGTACTTGAAAAGCAATCAGAGAATTCTTTTACCAAGGCGTAAATCTGTTTCTTCTGACTGTCCGGAAGGCTCTGATTGACGGTCACGGATGTGTCGATGTTGCAGGCCACTGGTCGAGTGGTTGATGTCGTTAAGCTGCATAGTTCGGTCGCCATACAGAAGTCGTGTAAATAGGCGATAGCCGTGCCTCGAGCGATGTGTTGAAGCTCATTGGAGAAATTTGTGAGTAGGACATCTGCACGGCCATTCGTCAAGTGAACAAGACCCCTAGCTACGCAGACACCTTTGTTCAAAAACAGTCCTACATTTGTATCCGCTATGCCTTCGCGGTTGTACAATGCATCATTTTCTACGAGCACCATTATACTGCAGCGTGGCGGCACAGTTACGTCATCATGAACAACGCGTAGAGCAGTTAGGCGTCGTTCCTCAGATTCCTCCACAGGTATACCTCGTTCAGTCGAAAACGACACGCTGGACCTACGCAGGTTAATTACGGCGCCATTAGCTCGCAAAAAATCCATTCCTATAATGAGTTCTCTTGAACATTCTGGCAGCACAATGAAATCGGCCACGTAAATAAAGGCCCGTATTTCAAGTCTTGCAGTGCATCTGCCAAGGGGCGTAATAATGTGACCGCCTGCCGTGCGTATCTGCGATCCATTCCACTGAGTCACAACTTTGTTTAGCTTTTTCACCATCTTGTGACTTATCACTGAATAATCAGCACCGGTGTCGACTAAGGCATCCAGCTCCCATCCTTCCATTCTCAACCGCAAATCTGAAGTAACGTTTTCGTTGCTGCACCCATCTACCGGAAATACACCATCATCACCCTCAAACCAAATTGGAGGATCTTCGTAACGGACGTTATCAGCGGCCTCACCTCCACAGGTCGCTTGCTTCAGTTTTCCGGGTGTGGACTTGGAGAGCGATGACCAGGCTGCCTTGAAGGTGTACGTGGGCTGGATGACCGGTAGCGCATAGGCGATGGTGACCGTGACCGGTGTTGGCGTAGAGTTGGCGAGTTCTGGCGCGTCGACAAGTACTCCTCAATCTCCGCTGGTCGTTCGCCGTTTCGGGGGCACGGTGCATATGACGGGAAGCCTCTTAATCCAGCCTGTCGGTAAGGACAGAATCTGTACAGATGACCCGCTTCCCCACAATGAAAACACAGAGGCCTGCGCTCGTGATCACGCCAGACGTCACTTTTCCTGGGCCTACGCTCCACATAGTGATGTGTGCTACGTGCTCCTGGGGGCAGATAGGTAGCTGTCGGTTCCCGTGGACGAGGTGCGCTGTGTGCCGCAGGTGGGAGAGGAGTCGTTGCCATCGCAACTGCTGCATTGCTGTGTACCGTGGGTTGTCTGACAACCTCAGAGTATGTTCAGATAGGTCGAACCGGCTGCAGCTCACGCTCTGGCTCTCGTATCACCTGCCTCAGTTCGTCACGAACAACGTCCGTAACAGATAGTGCAGTTGTAGTCTGGGGCATATGCAGTCTGCTCAGTTCTTCTCTGATAACTGATCTAATTAGCTCTCGCAGGGCTTCAACGTCGTTTCGCACGCCTCCGGGGAATACCTGTGCAGATGCGCAGTTAAGATTCCGGTTGTACTGCCGAGCCCGCTGTTCCAGTGTTTTTTCGATGGCCGTCGCTTCCGAGTAAAACTCAGCAACCGTGCTCGGAGTGTTGCGGACGAGAACGACGAAGAGCTCTTGCTTCACTCCGCGCATTAGATGGCGCACCTTCTTATCCTCAGCCATGTTGTAATCCGCACGCTTGAACAGGCGGACCATGTCCTCAATGTACATAGCAGCACTCTCGTTCGTTAGCTGGTTCCTCGATTGAAGAGCTGCCTCCGCCTTTTCTTTCCGGTCTATGTTCGCGAACGTAGCCACCGCTTGTCGTCGAAATACCTCCCAGGTAGACAACGAGGTTTCATGGTTCTCAAACCATGTCTTCGCGAAGTCTTCCAGGGCGAAGTATACGCGACGGAGCTTCTCTCTTTCGTCCCATCCATTCAAGCTCGCTACTCTCTCGAACAGGTCCAACCAATCTTCAACATCCTCGTACGAGTCGCCGTGGAAAACTGGCGGCTGGTGCGGTTGGCTAATGAACACTTGTGCCGGTGTTACCTGGCTAGTCATAGTGGTGGCATCCATCGTTTGAATTCCCCTTGGTGTGAAGTGAAGAGGACCGAACTCAGGTGAGTCACCTCGAAGACGGCGACTTGCCCTCTGGTGTACAGGAGTCACTTCCACGGGGTTGATACGCTGGTCGTCGGGGCTACGCTGTCTTGAGCTCGTGGGGCTTCGATTCATAACCCAGCACTTCCACCAGAAATGTAGCGATGCTGACGCCGACAGGTTAAGAAAACAAGCGTCTTTATTAGGGCGAACTTGTGCCCACGATTCTAAAAACTATGGTCGTCAAGTTCGAGTAGCCGAGTGGCACAGATCCGACTATCTTCCTCTTCCTCGTTGTTGAACGTGCGAACGCGTGGCGCATGCCAGCCGAGCCGGGTCTTGCTGGTGCTGGTGCCACGATGATTGTGGCGGGCCACTTGAATGTGGCGAGCCTGTCGCAGCAATATATATATATATATATATATATATATATATATATATATATATATATATATATATATATATATATATATATATATATATATATATATGACACTCTCCTCCAGAAGGAGGAGAGTGTCTCTCCTTGCGGTGCCGTGTGAAATCTTTTGTGCACATGTCGTCTTTTGGAAGAGCAAAGATCTCTTTTCGTGGTAACTGCGCAGTTACTCCGAAAATGTATTGAATGGCGCCAATAACCGACTACATAGCCAACCTTTCCGTTATTCTACTCCGGAAAACTTTTTAGATTGTATGTGCACATGTACATCTCTGTGAGCTCATCCTTGCTGAGAGAGAGAGAGATCTCTGCCGTGCTGCACGTGTGTGTTTCTTTGCTGTCAAAGTTGTATTTTGAGCTGTAAAAGACCATTTTAGTTGAATAAAAACTAACTACCCGACTCCTAATTAGGCATGCATTGTGCAAAAAACCATTGTCTTTCACCTTCTCCCTGGTCCGGTGGGTCAAGCTGTGGAGTAAGCTTAGAAGCTGAGCTTCCTACTTACTCGAGTTCACTGCTTCTTCTTTGCCACTTTGCAAACTGCTGCCATCACTCCTAGCTACCGTAAGCAAGCCTGCTCAGATTCAGCAGACACCAAAGCGCCAACCTTATTGTTGCGCTTCTAGTGCGGCAGAGCTAAAGCATTGAAGAAGATTTGTCACAATCATCGGCTCATGGCAGCTTCAATAAAACAGCAATGACGCTATTTATTTTTTGATGAAAGAAAAAAATTTCCTGAAGCAGCAAATGCTCTGACTGGTCCATAAAACGATTGCTTGTTCACATTCATAACAAAGCACACAAGACGCTTTCGTGCCTTGTACTATAGCCCGCTTTACAATGCAGCACTTTCAAGAACCATTGTCACAGCAGAAATATAAGAAAAATTTTACTTTAGCAAAACATCCCGCGGTGACATTTTTATTTTCTCGTAAAAATTAATTTAAGTGATTATTGTAGTGAAGAAGATCTTCCCCTTAAATGTTGGTTAGCCAGTGTGCAGGTGACAGTGACCACTGTCATGTGAGGGGGTTCCACCCCTTCCCCCAACTTTTCTCAGTAGGGGGGGGGGGGGGCTAGCGCCAACCTTGCCCCCCTGGCTAATATGCCTATGTACAGAGCAGGTGTCATCGTAATCGTTTGCTCCACGTAGCCTGAAGCTCTTGAACAAGTATTACTTCTCCCAATGAGTGATGAAAGTTCAAAGTTCCACTCTGCCGGCTAAAACTCGTAAATATCTACACATACCACTTCTCTTACTGCTCGCATAGTGAACTTTCTCATGCAGAGGCATGTTTGCGTCACTCGTTTTAGATAGGTCGCAAACTTCAACGAACTGGTGAAGTTGAAAAATTCTAGGATCGCGGCTCAGCTATACGAAAAACTAGATTGTAACAACTAACCTCCGACTATTAATACATGTAGTACTCCGGAGACAACATTTTTTACGGTTCTAGCGTAAAACCACCAAGCACAACTGTCCCCATAATAATATTAATATTGCTACTGTCTTGTATATTCTGTGTTATTAATAGCTCATTCATGTCTGTATTTTGGATTTCCTATGAGCAATCATTTGACTGAGTAAGTAACATGCGAACGGCGCGTGCGTCGTGGCTCAGTGGGTGGAGTCGACATTGTTTTCTTAGGTTGTAATCGAGTAGGAGAAACGCCTTTCTCACCCGCACTTCTCGATCATCTGTTCCTCCCGAAGTCTCCCCGTGAGCTCCAAGAGGGCGCGCAGCGCCTGACGTCTCCAGGCGACGCCCCGCAGGTGGGCCATGAGGTCCAGGAACTCACCTACGGTGAGCTGTGGCATGCACCACTCGGCGATGCCGTCGGGCGCGTAGCCGATTCCCTGTTGCCACGCGCGCAGGTCACCGCCGAGTGACAGGGCGGCCGTGTAGGCACCCCCTCCGGAGGGCACCTGGATGCCGACCAGAATCTCGAGGAGCGAGGTCTTGCCGGAGTTGTTGACGCCGATAACCCCTAAGCACTCGCATCGGTTCAACAGGATGCTCACGCCGTCCACCTCGTCAACCTGTCACCAGGGGGAGCGTGAGTGAAGGAGCGGCACAAGTCACGTCGCGTTAATTGTCATAATTCACGGTGCCTCGGCGCAATTCCGCTAGACGCGATGCTCGCATCATTATGGTATAATCTCGTGAAACTTTATTCAGGAAGACAGCGAGGTTGCTGGCTTGGGCTCAACCACCAGGGGGTGGATAGTCGAGAGGGGTAGCCACTCGGATATAGTACTGGATCACTGGACAGACCAGAGTTGGTCTGTATATATAGGTTCCGAGCTGCTCAGCACAGTTTGGTCACACTCTTCAAGGATATCTGATTTAATTATATCATATTTGTAAAGAGCAAACTAGGTGTAAATCCTTATAGAATGTGACACATGGCAGCCTGAGCTTGCTGACACCACGGGCCGGCTGGACACTTTCTGTACTCAATTCTGAAACTCTATTCCGAAAACTGTGTTAGCACATCTATGAAGTTGTGCCTGTGCATAGGTTTACTGGGGCTTTCTAAAATGGTCAGGCTCTTATGAGAGGTCACGATGTTGTCTTTTTTGTGATGGATCGCATCAACCATTTCACTGTGCTTCGCCTTTGCGGTGTCACTTCGGAACCCTCAATACTGTCACGTTACTCTCGACAAACTTGATAAAAAATGGGCTCGTTTTGTCGACTACTCAAGCAGCGGCTCAGAGAGATCGTCTTTGTCTTCTTTCACTCTTCGATCTCACCCAAGCAAACCATGTGGCAATAGTCCCCCCCTTTGAAAGCATCGACTCGATGCTCGTAAATAAAAAAAATGAAGGTATACACACGCAGATATAGAGAACCAAAAGAGGGAGAGTGCCACTACTCGCAGCGCAAATGAGGAAGTTTCGCCAACGCTTCCGCCAAGCGCAAAAAGAAAGGGCACAAAAACACACGAGAACACAAACAGCAGCGGCAACGCAATGTCACGGCATGTCGTAGCACGTGAAACCACAAGGGCTACTGTGTGAAGTAGGGCTTCAGCCGAAGGACATGCATGGTTTCGGGCCGAAGCTGTCGACGAGAAGACGCTGCGCCGTCCGGAAATACCTCGTAGGTAAGATCTGTGATTCGTCTAAGAACCTTGTACGGTCCAAAATAACGGCTTAGGAGTTTTTCGGATAAGCCTGGTCGCCGGACAGGGATCCACACCCACACTCGGTCCCCAGGGTGGTAGGTGACATTTCGATGGCGGAGGTTAGAACGTCGGGCGTCTGCATCTTGTTGGTGCCTGGTGTTTATGCGAGCTAGCTGACGAGCTTCTTCGGCGTATTGAGTGTATTGCTCAGCATCTTGAGCAAGTTCATTGCTTTCGTCGCACGGAAGCATAGCATCGAGCATGGTTCGCACGTTGCGTCCGTAAACAAGTCGGAAAAACGAAAATCGCGTTGTTTCTTGCGTTGCCGTATTATAAGCAAACGTGATGTATGGAAGAATCTCGTCCCAGGTTTTATGTTGTACGTCCACGTACATTGACAGCATGTCCGCTATGGTCTTGTTAAGCCTCTCTGTCAGTCCATTGGATTGCGGATGATAAGCCGTTGTTTTTCGATGACTTGTGCAGCTCAGTTTAAAAATGTCCTCCATCATTCGTGCTGTAAACGACGTCCCTCTGTCCGTAATCACGCATGACGGGGCACCATGCCGTAGGACGATTTGGTGCACGAAGAACTGCGCGACTTCAGAGGCCGTGCCACGGGGTAACGCTTTTGTTTCAGCATAACGCGTGAGATAATCTGTCGCAACTATAATCCACTTGTTCCCAGAGGACGACAAAGGGAAGGGCCCGAGAAGGTCCATTCCCAAGAGGTCAAACGGTGTCCGTGGTGGTGCGATCGGCTGGAGCAGGCCCGCGGGTCTCACAGGCGGAGTCTTGCGGCGCTGGCACTCACGGCAGCCTTTCACATATCGATGTACACTAGTTGATAGTCGCGGCCAGTAATACTGTTGGCGTACTCGGGCGAGAGTTCGCGAATAGCCCAAATGTCCTGACGTGGGCTCGTCGTGGCACGCCAGAAGGATTTCATCACGCATGTCGGTAGGAACAACGAGTAGGAAAGCCTTGTCGCTACCACGGGCGTTTTTCTTGTAAAGAATGCCTCTTCTTAGACAAAAAGAGGACAGTTCGCGAGCAATGTGTTGAGGGACCTTAGAGTTGCGGCCTTCCAGGGAATCAATGACTGGGCGTAATTCATCGTCTGCCCGCTGCTTTGACATAAATTCGGAGTCACTAACTGCTCCGAGAAAGGAATCTTCATCTTCGGAGCCCCTGACAGCGTTCCCCACAGGTGCTCGAGAAAGCGCGTCGGCGTCTTCGTGTTTGCGCCCTGACCTGTACACAATCGTAATGTCAAACTCCTGCAAACGCAAACTCCACCGTGCGAGACGGCCGGATGGATCTCTGAGATTTGCCAGCCAGCAGAGCGAGTGGTGGTCAGTCACCACTTTGAAGGGACGACCGTAGAGGTAAGGCCGAAATTTGGTCGTCGCCCACACGACTGCGAGGCATTCTTTTTCTGACGTAGAATAGTTGGTCACAGCTCGAGAAAGAGTACGACTGGCGTAAGCTATCACATGCTCAACGCCGCCGTGTCGTTGTACAAGGACAGCGCCAAGTCCGACGTTGCTGGCATCTGTATGAATTTCTGTAGCAGCGTCCTCATCAAAATGGGCAAGAACAGGGGCTGTTTGCATTCTCTGTCGTAACTCTGTGAACGCTGTATCTTGTTCTACGCCCCAAGTAAAGGGTACGTCATCTTGGGTGAGTCGCGTAAGAGGTTCAGCTATCTTAGAGAAGTTGGCGATAAATCGGCGATAATACGCGCACAAGCCGAGGAAACGGCGTACTGCTCTTTTATCTGATGGGACAGGGATGGCGGCGACAGCAGCAGTTTTGTCTGGATCAGGTCGCACTCCATCTGCACTAATGACATGTCCCAGAAATTTCAGCTCTTCGTAGCCGAAATGGCATTTTTGGGGTTTCAGCGTAAGTTCAGCTGTGCGAATGGCTTCCAGAACCTTTCTCAGACGCTTCAGATGTTCTTCAAAGCTCTCGGAAAAGATGACCACATCATCGAGGTAGACAAGGCAGCTTTGCCACTTCAAGCCAGCGAGAACTGTGTCCATCATCCTCTGAAAAGTGGCTGGTGCAGAACAGAGGCCGAAGGGAAGAACTCGGAATTCGTAAAGTCCGTCTGGAGTCACAAACGCGGTTTTTTCTCGGTCTCGTTCATCCACTTCAATTTGCCAATAGCCACTCTTTAGATCGATGGACGAAAAATACTTCGCACGTCGTAACCTGTCGAGGGAGTCGTCTACTCGTGGAAGCGGGTAGACGTCCTTTTTTGTGACGCTATTAAGCTTCCTGTAGTCAATACAGAATCGCAGCGTTCCGTCTTTTTTCTTTACTAGAACGACTGGCGAGGACCAAGCGCTGCTGGATGGTTGAATAATCCCTTCATCGAGCATCTCTTTTACTTGTGTCTGAATAGCCTCGCGTTCTTTGGCAGAAACGCGATAAGGCTGCTGCCGGATGGGGCGGACGTCATCGTCGGTAATAATTCGGTGCTTCGTGAGGTGAGTTTGACGGACTTTAGAAGAAGAGGCGAAGCAAGATCTAAACTCCCTTAAAAGGTCGTGAAGTGCAGCCTTTCTCTCGTCTGACAGCGTCGAATTGATGTCGATGTGGTCTAGAAATTCCTTATCCTCATGCGTTTCCTCGGACGCGAAGCACTCCGTGACGTCGACAACAGGTTCTCCATAGGCTAGGGTGGTTCCACGGAAAAGATGCCGGTGCTCGTAATTGAAGTTCGTAGCTAGTATCGTTGACTGTCCGTCACGGACGCGCACTACACTTCGGGCGGCGCATACACCTTGGAGCAGCAGAAGTGATAAGTTGCTTTCAGCCACCACGTCGCCGTCTTGGAAGTCTTCACAAGTGACTTCGATGGGAACAGTTGCTCGAGGTGGCAGCGTCACACTGTCGTCAGCAACACGCAGCGCAAGTCTACGGCAGTTATCGGCGTCTCGATCTGTTGCGCCTTGAGTCGAGAAGGTCACGATGCACTCACGGAGATTTATGATGGCACCGTATTCACGAAGGAAGTCCATGCCGATAATCAGCTGACGCGAACAGTCGGGGAGAACGAGGCAGCTGAGCACAAACGTTGACGCACGAATTTTCACTCTTGCGGTACAGCGACCCAGCGGTGTTACAACGTGACCTCCAGCTGTTCGAATTCGCGTTCCATTCCACGGCGTGATCACTTTTCTGAGATCTTTCGCTAGCCTCCCGCTGATGATCGAATAGTCTGCACCAGTGTCTACCAATGCACTGACCTGAAGACCGTCAACCAGCACAGGTATGTCGAGCGACACGCGGTCACTAAGTTCAGATGCGGATGTCGGCGTTTCTTCGGCACTGCGATTATTCTCTGACGAAATGCCTTCGGCGTTGCGTGCAAGCATCGATGGGAGGTCTTCCGCACTTTGAGTCCCAGCGACCTTGCCCCCGAAGGCCGCTGCCTTCAGTTTTCCCGACGAGGGCTCGGGGAGCGTTCCCGTGCCGTCACCCCAAAACGTGGCCCAGTGGCTGTGGGTCTCCTCGGAGATGGTGACCGCAATTGCCGTCGTGTAAAGGGTGCACGCTGTTGCGCGAGATATTCTTCGATATCCCTTGGCCTTTGACCAATTCGGGGACGAGGGGAATTGACGGAAAATCCGCGCAGTCCAAGTTGCCGGTATGGGCATTCGCGGTAAATGTGACCAGCCTCACCGCAATGATAGCAGAGGGGTCGTCTGTCTGGCGTACGCCAGAGATCAGACTTGCGCGTCGGTGTACGGCGACTATCGATGTCCAAATCAGCGTGCGCTGACTGAATCGCGACTGACGGCATCATTGTCTGGATCGGGACGTATGGCATTGTCTGGATCGGGACGTGCGGCACTGTCTGGATCGGGACGTGCGGCACTGGCTGGATCGGGACTCCTTGACCCGAAAGAGGAGTGGCAGATCGCAAGGCTTCCGCGTACGTACGACGGCGACTGTCAGTAGACACAGGAGCCGTTTCCAAATCAACCGACGTGGGCGGAAAACGATGGGCGTGCAGCACCTGCTGGACCTCGTCGCGGATGACACTGGTGATAGACCCAACATCGATTTGCCTTGTCCCGTACATCTTTTCCATTTCTTCCCGGACGACAGATCGAATGATCTCGCGAATCCATTCGGGGCTCTTGCTCCCAGGGGTGGCGAAAATCTCGGGAGTTGAGGCAGCATTCACTTGACGGTCGAACTGGGCAGACCGTTGGTGCAGTACTCGCTCCATTGTTGCCGCTTCAGTAAGGAACTCAGCAACACTTTTGGGGGGACCACGTACGCACCAAACCAGCAAAAAGTTGTTCCTTCACACCACGCATGAGGTGGCGCAACTTTTTTTCTTCTGCCATAGCAGGATCCGCTCGCTTGAAAAGCCGTGTCATGTCCTCGACGTACATCGAGACGGTCTCGTTGGGCATCTGGATGCGTGATTGAAGTGCACGCTCCGCCCGTTCGCGGCGGTCGGGACTCCTGTAGGTCTCCAGGAGGCGACGCTGGAACTCGCGCCAAGATGTCAGAACATCATCCCTGTTCAAAAACCACGTCTTGGCACCGTCTTTTAGGCACGTGTACACGTTCCGGAGCTTCGCGGCATCATCCCAGTAATTGATCGCTGCGACACGTTCAAACTCACTCAGCCAGTCGTCAACATCTTCATGCTGCGCTCCGTGAAAGGGGCTAGGCATGAGCGGGTTCTGGACGGTGCAGTAGATCGGCGTGGAAGGTGTCGGAGCTTGCATGGGATCTTGTGTCGAAGTCATAGTCGCTGCGTCAGTGGTTGGTGTCTCAGGCGGTAGGCCTCGTTGGCGGCGGCTTACTCTATGAACAGGAGTGTGCACGGGTGCAGGGCTTGTGTTCCGGCTGCTGGACGGGGTCTTGGGCACCGGGTGGTTTGCGAGACGTTGTACCCAGCAACTCCACCAGTCTTGTCACGTTACTCTCGACAAACTTGATAAAAAATGGGCTCGTTTAGTCGACTACTCAAGCAGCGGCTCAGAGAGATCGTCTTTGTCTTCTTTCACTCTTCGATCTCACCCAAGCAAACCATGTGGCAATACATATCAGCGGACGGAACCGTCAACAGTTGTTTAACCGTTAAAACGCCTGTCACACCATGTGTGTTATTTTAAGGCAAGCGTGGTTTATTAGGCATTGATAGACAGGCGCGTCCTCTTGCTACGCATGCAGGGTACGTCTGTCTTGACCAGCAGGTGAACTTTTCAAGTAATGTTAGGATTAAGTGCACGTTGTACAATTAGCACCAAAATAGTTGGTTGTACGAGTCGCACTGGCCGCCCACCTGTTTGGCGTATCCGGTGACCTTCTGAATGTTGCGCACCGCCATGGCGACGTCCTTAAACGCCCTTGTGCGGCACACCTGGTTCACAAGGTTCACCTCACGTTCCACTTCGGGGTCCATGGAGGCGGCGATGAGCCGCGGACCATGCTGCTGCTTATCCAGCGCGTCGTCGGGCTCGTCTGAGCCATACATGCGACGGGCCACATACCTGGGCATGCGTAAATTCCTTTCAGCACTAGTACCGAACTATGTTAATCCTCAAAAGAAAAAAGGAGATCTAAAAACATTCTTACGAAGTCTGACATGCAGTGCAGTCTACATACGAGTCGGCTCATGTCTATGCCTTGTAATTCAGCCAACGCTCAGGTGCACTAGAGTACGGACGCGACGCGTATTCACGGCCACACTTCCTCATCGACTTCTTTAAACTAGCATCGGAGGTCTTTTTTAGCTGGGCTATAGTCAAAAGGGAAGTGTGAAAAGAATCCCGGAAAACCTATATTCATTAAGAAGGAAGCTCGGTATCTGGATGCGGCGTAACGGAAATTCGATGCACCAGTGACAAAACTGACCTGCCCTCTGTCGCTTCAATCATATAAAAAACATGGCTGACCCCCAGATCTAGAAATTGGTGTAACACAAAAGTGAAAGGTGTCTTCTCAGGGCAGTTTAGCGTTTATTGGGCACTGTTTCAGCAACAGCAACAAAATGCAAAGTCACGGTAAAAAAAAAACAGCAGGCAGCTCAAAACTTACAATATTTTAGATTTTGTTAGTATATTTTAGCCTGATTTTGAGAGTTATTTGCTTTGTTTTAAGCCTGTATTGCCCACTTCCTGAGACAGTGGACATGAGACATGACACAGTGGACAACGGGACGGCCAAGCCATTAGAGCTCTGCGTACCTAACAACCATGTTTCTACAGATGGCTTTACAGAAGTGCTTTACAGCTATGCACTAAAGCTGGTAGCGCGACAATACGTGGCGATTGGTTTTAGGAAATGCTCCTTGAATCATTGCTGAGGGTGCGGTTATACGCGACAAAATGCAGGCGCTATATAGTTGCCATCCGCGCTAGATGACCGGCAATGTCGAAAGCATCCTGGTCAATCATGCACTCACCAACGCAGGCTGTACATCAATGGCGAGTCGACAAGAGCAAGCGCGATCATGTAGAGCATTCCCTCGACCACCATGCTCACGGCCTCGTAGAAGCCCGTCTCGTAGAATGGTTCGAGCGGGTACAGTAGCCGAGCTGTGGTATTATCCAGGAGCGCTGCGTGAAGAAAAAAAAGAAAAAGTGTGGAAATAGAAAAAGAAAATAATGACAAACTTCAGCAAACCAGCGTGCAGAACAACTCGCCGATTGACTCACTGGTTCTATTACTGAAAGCAACAGAATATCGAACAAATAAAGCATAAGGGACATTATTCGCGTTACTGTCATGCCACGGACAAAGGGAGCAGACTATAGGTTCATGAGGACACTGTTTATTTCGCTGAACTTGTTGCTTGTAAACGGAGAGTTAGATTACAGCGATACACATTGGCGTTGCTGGTGGCGAATTGAGCGTCGGTATTCGATCAACTGACAAGTGCTTAAGTGCGTCGGCATTTATACATGTGCCATCAGATATTTTCGAATATTCCAGCCTTATCAACAGTCGTCGCGCAAGCACTGGAATAATCTCGAGTGTTCGCGTATTGCACGCAATCTTAACAAAATGATCTACAATAAACGCGAACCTTTTCGAAATATGAAGCGCAATTTGCGGTGAGTATTCGACAGGCTTTGTGGGTGAAAACTGAATGAAACAAAAATTACAACAAGATAATATCGTACCACTATATTACTCTAGTGTAATAATTCACGCTTAAGTTGAGAAGAATTGGACTCTGTGAAAAAAAATCACCCTTTGCGTTGGTGGGCGCCTGACCCACAACCTTCTAATTACGCTTCCGATTCTCGAACAGGTGGTCCTCTGTTGTCTACTTTTTGTGAGGCAAATTATGCGAGCTCAGTACGTTGCCGCGTTATCTAGCGTTTCTCGTTGCCCAAGCAGGTGCTTGTAGAACACTTTTTCTGACAGATGGTGCCATAGAACATGTGCCCGCAATATTCTGGTCTCCAAGAATCTGTTCCCGGCAAATTAATTATCAGCAAAATTGAAAAATTATTTGGCGCATAATAATGAAAAATTATTTGATTCATTTCAATGAAAGATACCGAGTACCTAGAACCTTCGCATCACCTGACGGTGCATATCTGAACCATGCGCTTCTTTCTGCGTGGCCTTCAAGATTCGCTTCGGCAGCAAAACCAGCGAATCCACCACGGCACATGGACGCCGATATAGAAGTGCCACTTCCTATCATTTTTTTCTAAACTCACCGTCGCAGCAGCGGGATATTCTCTTGTCCGTTGAGTACTGCGAGTCGCGGCACGCCTCGCCGAGCAGTTCGCCTCCTGTGAGGCAGATGGCGTTTAGCCTGGACAGAAGGATGACCTTGATGATGCCCCGCACGAGGGCGTATGTGGGGAACCAGCGGCACACAAAGCCCCAGAGAAAGAGCGCCGCTGAAGAGACCACCGTCGGGTGGTCCTGCGTGATGACGCAGAGGAGCTCTACACCCAGAGATCCCACCATCCCTGAAAGCCAAACGCATGTCCGAACGTTGAGCGATGAGTGGTGCCTCATAAATAGTGTGCTCTACATATTCGTTCACATTGATTGATTGATTTGTGGGGTTTAACGTCCCAAAATCACACACGCTGTAGAGGAGGGCTCTGGAAATTTCGACCACCTGGGGTTCTATAACATGCTCCCAAATCCGAGCACATGGGCCTACAACATTTCCACCTCCATCGGAATATAATAGTTCACATTAAAGAGACCAGTGAAAATCAAGGGGTAATGGAATGATAAAACTTCACTATATTCAGCTGAGCGTTAGAAAGGAAAAATTGTACCGGGCACCCCACCATCTCAACTGCACATGAAGAGGGCGGTTTCAAAGCTCACGCTTCACAAAAGGCTTCATCATAAATAATCATCACCAGTGGCAACATTGCACATACGTTCTGTGGAGTTCCGCAAAGTGGCAGAAGAGTTGCGAAAGAAGTCTTGAACCACACGTTCGATCCCTGGCCAAAACGAGTTTTTCAGCAACTGAGAAGATCCCATTCTGTGAAATCAGTTCAAATTTCTTTGTGTCTTTGTACTTCAAACGTGTCGTTGACAATTTATTTTCGCCAGCACCAGCATCAACAATGTTTAGGGCAGCCAGTACTGCCTTACTGGTGCGTATTGAACACCTAGCTGGTTCACAATGTGATGACTTATGGCCTGGAGCTCACTTCAGAACTGCACCTGCAGTAGGCTAGCGTCATCAGATACTTTCGAGTGGAAAAGGTTACGCACACACACGCACTTTCTTTGTGGCACTGTTGCGGGGACCATTGAGAGGCGAGTCCTTGCTAGCAAAGGAGAGGACGATACGAGAGGTGCCCGATGAAGCTGTTGCGTTCTACAATCTGACAAAAAAGGTGTGCTCATACTCTCTTTTTACCCACGTGAGAGCCGCATGCGTCAACTTCTTTTGGAGAGGTACGTTGACTCTCTTCAATAATGTCGTACATTAACTCTTCTGGAGTGTCGTGTCTCCAACGGGCCTCCTAAAGAGAGTCAACGTACCTCAATGCTACAATGCAGGGCTACACATGTGGTTCTCGCTTGAATGAAAGAACAGTCAAAGTTGTTAATACTTTCGAAGGTGAAGCCCAAGAAGGCTATACTCATTGAATAGCCAATCGGTACAATGGTTTGTCGGCACTAAAGCCCAACAAAAAAGGACGAATAAGATAACAGGGCCCAGAACAATACGCTAGCTTTCATCTGAAGCCTAATGGAAGAAATCACGCGAACGTAAATATACAGACTCGCCCTGCAGCGCCTGATCATCTCGTGACCTAACCGGCCCTGGCCTCACAGAGCCAAAGAAGTCAAACGTGTTCTACGTGACCAAGATTTGTCACCACGTTTGACTCAGACAGCAAAAATATGAACTCAACCAGGATAACCACAACGGGGTAGAATAAGATTCATTAAAACAATGAATGACTATGGTACACGCCTCTGCTCTCTTTCGAAAATGTTCCAGGCCTCCTGAAAGGTGGGTCTTTCTTGTTCCATGAAAAAGAAGGGGCCCACTACAGTGCTATTTCGTGTCTGCCCTCCTTTTCATCGTCCACGTTTATCACACTATTAGCAAAGGTGAATTGTTACCAACTCACCCAGTATTCCATCCTGTTCACTAGTGCGACGGCATGTCTGCAAACGTCCCCTACCTCCCCCCCCTGCCATCAACTCTACCGTCCCGGGCAAAAATAAACCCACGACTCCAGCCGTACATGCGCAATCACACCCACCTGCAAAAAAGAGCACCAGTGCCAGGAAGGAGAAAGCCCACGTGGTGTCACCGAACAGTCCAGTGAACAGGTAGGTCAATGGCAGGCTGGCGAATGCATTGGCCACGAACAGAAACAGGATGGCCACTGCAGTCGCCGGGTGGATGAGTCAGCGAGGTCAGCAAATGCAAGCAAATAATTTAGGCTGCGGTGTAGATTCTCGTCACGTGTCTGCCTTCTATACTCTTGTGGCAAAATGTCTTATCGTATCGGAGGAAAGGATGCACGTGTACAAATCATTCCTCGCCCAAAAATATATAGAAATTTACGACCTATAACTATATAGCCGCATGCTTCAACTAAGCAGCAATATTTCTTTCCTCGTTCTTTCAAACGCTTCGCTACCACTCATATTTGCAACCAAAGCCATAGTAGTATTGATGTTACATATGACCACATACAGCAATGAAGAAATCAATGAACACAGAGGCTCGCTGAAGCAAGAACAAGGGCTCTTTCATTCTGCCCACTTTAGCACGGCGTATCCTCTCTCCAACCTGAAAGAGAAGGGTAGGAAAGGGCACATACTATTTTGCTTGGTTGAGGGTAGTCGAGTAAATCATGGGGAGGTCAAGGAAACCCTGAACCCCCCCCCCCCCCTTGTGCTCAGACTGGGGAAAACGTCCCCCCTTGCAAGTGTCCCACCTTGAAATTTCTCTTTCAGGAGTCGTGTATCTGAATGGATCGGCAGTTACGTCTAGCGTGCACCCATGCTCTACCTCTGCTGTGCGAGACTTTTGTGAGACTGTTGAAGTCGCAACTCCCGCTCGATCAGTTTAATAAAAGACTTCATAGCGCAAGAAAATTACGTGAGCTGGGAACCAACATTCGTTTTTAATATAAATTTTTATATAAGTAGAAATAAAACATACTACGATTATAAAACAAAACGGCTGTCAGGGCAAGATGTGTGTCCTTGTGATTTTCTGTATTTACTCCACTGTAGCGCGAACGAATAAGCACGGGCACACACACCGCCGTCTTTCACTGCATTTAATGCTTTATTTTTCTCTATACCTGTAGTATTTATAGTTTGTAACTATTCATTCGGATGCCAACAGTGATTATTAGGTTTTTATGTACCGCTGCACAGTTTCTCATCCGCACACTTAAAAGGCATCTCTACCCCGCCACCTTCGTTCAGAGTATAGTAAAGTTGACCTCCATTGCAGCAGTGGTCCAAAAAATACTATTGGTCGCCAATCTAAACTATCCACGCAACATGACACATATGCCGACAAGAAAAGTGAATCACATCATACCCCTCATAAAAGCAAGTCTGTATTTGCTCAATGTATCTGATATTAGCGTGCTGCGCGGTATTTTTTCGTAAGTTCTGCATATGCTATCCTGAGAAATATGAGCTGTAACACTAAACTCGTGCCTTTTCAACGATTACTTATGTTTTAATGACATCCATATGACGCATTGTATCTCCAAAGATACCTTCCCGTCGGAGCACTTGATACGCTTGCAAACTGCGCTTAGCCGCAACCTTTTTTGAAAAGCAATCTCAGTGTTCCAGCTCACATAGCTCACTTCTGCACGTGCGCGAGAGGGCGTACAGTGATAATTGATGTTGATGTCCATGTTGCTGACGAAGATAATGGATGCCAGCGTGGCGCTGTTGAAGAGCGCCGCGATGGCGTCGAAGACGAAGTGTCCCATCCAATATAGGCAGCCCGACATGCCGGTCATCAGCTGCAGGTGCTTGATGCCGCTGCACCACTCGACCATCGGCGTGAAGACGTGCGTGGCCGCGTAGAATCCCATCGCCAGGGACACGAAGAACGAGTAGAGCACGCGCGTCATTACGTTGCGCGTCGAAAACAGCTCCAGTTCGTGGCCCAGGACCTCGTGGCCTGCGGAGATGCATGCACACATGCGTCAATACAGCTATACGTCTAAACAAGGCTTTCAACTGCGCTAGTCGGTACTTGGTCAAAACGGAGGTAAACATCAGCGGTAAACACAAGACTTGGTGAAAAACTAGCGTGTCCCGTCATTTTCTCCAAGATATGTATGTTGTTTTCCGCTGATTTTTATGCATTTTGACAAATAAGGCTATATACTTTATAAGATGAAAAGGTGCCCTTTGACTCTTTTCTTACACGTGCGAGAGTCACATGTGTAACACTGTCTTTCGAGAGTGATTCTTTTTTGTAAAGCCCATCTCACTATTGTTCTAAAGAGAGTCAGCTTTACTTTATAGGGGGGTAGGTCGGGGTAAACATGCTCTCTCTCCATATAGACCAATCCAGTTCACCCCAACGACGATACCTACAAACTTTACTAATATTAGGGGGGGGGGGGGGTCACATCGCACAACTACGATATGATTTTGAGAGACGTCGTATAGGAGGGCTTCGGAAAGATCGACAACATAGGATTCTTTTAAGTGCAACCAAATCTACGTACCGGACAACCTTCATCGAAATGCGGCCGCCGTGGCAGGATATGTGTTTTACAGATTTAGGTAAGCGTTACAGAACGCAGGTGGTCGAGCTTTCCGGGGTGCTGACACAGGTGTAACCCAGCAGCCACATCATCTCAGGTTGAACTATACCTGTGTTGAGAGTCCACTGAGCTTGCTCACTATGATGCATTTGTTAAAGGGGCCCTAGTAAAAATTTTTGAGTAACCATGGAATTAATTTACTGGAGAAAGCGTATTGACCCACAAATTCAACGCCGCGAAAATTTTAAGAATCCGTCTAGTACGAGCGAGTTACAAAGATTTGTCACACGCTGCAATCGCATTCTTGCTTCTCTCGTCCCGACGAAAGCGTTGGAAGATGGAAGGGGCAAACAAAACACGTCACGCACGCCTCGTGACCTTGAGCACTTTTCTCTTTTTTTTTCTTCGAATACGCGGCTTTCTCAGTGTGATCGCGCACGCATGCGTGGACAAGTGACGGCCTCTTGCGGCGACCTCTGTAACAACCAAGCACGCCATGTTCAAATAAGTCAATGGCTGATCGATGGGTAATCTATGTGTGATTGAGCATTTTCCGTCATTTGTCGAGGGAAGAGAAAGCAATTTTTAACTGACTTTGATAATTTATTGTGAATTCTGGGTCGCATGCTTCGCTATAACATATGGCTCGCGTGTTCACGGGAGCTTATACTACCGATCGGCAGCGTTTTCTGACCATGCTCAAAAAGTTTTGCAGGGCCCCTTTAAGCATGGGTGAGCAACTCCATGACCCGAGTTAGCTGAGTGCGTGTTTGTCACTATCATGCAGTCTGAACTAAACACTTCAAGCACAACCAGTCTGCCCAAGGTAAATCTTTCGACAATTAGGAAGAATCTCCTGCACAGCATCTTGAATACAATCAAAATATCTAGTTCTATGCTTCATGTGTCACACATCTTGGTTCATTGCATGAGATTGCGTAGTCGACTGGCAAATACTGCCAAGTTGTGCGGGAAAACGTTATATAGGCACGCTCGCTTTTTGCGCTTTTCAGAGGGTGTCCTGTCGTTCCTTGCGATCTTTCTTGAAGTATGCACAGCAAGTAAGGCCAACTATTCACACATCAAACTTTTTTGTGTCCCATTTCCCAAACTAATAATGCTCTGGAGTAATGCTGCATGCAGCTAGCAAATACTGGCACCCTATACAAGAGTTCATCGTTTGCTGAGTTCAGCATTCCGAACTTGAGTGACACTTTCAAGCAGTTTTCCATTGCCAGTCGTACTAGATATTTGATTTGTTTATTACAGGTTGACGATAATGTCTATCATCCTAGACCTTTCAATTCCATATTATTTGTCCAACATTGCCAGTGTCACACGTTCACCAGGTGCACTGTTCTTACCGGCGAGGGGCTCCAGCTGTCCGTACCGCCTCTCGAACTCAATCTTGGCCTCTTCGGCCTTCCTAACGCCCGGCGAATTAACGAGCGTGATGCGCGAGCCCTTGTTGCCTGTCAAGTTCCTCAGCAGTGCCGTGTGGAACAGGTTCAGGGAAATTGGCGCGCTGTGCGGGCACTGGCCGTTGAACCACACGACGGCCCTGGACGAAATGAACACTCGCAGTGTCATGCACGTTAATTAACTAAGCTAGCTTCACGAGTCAGAGGCTAATTAAAACACTATACTTTTTTGTGTTGGTGAAACATGCCATGCTCTTTGTAACCATATGAGGCCAAAAGCCTGCGGCTCGTCATATTAAGCCGTTTAGATGCGTTAAAGTTACCCTAACCATGTCGTTGTGAAAATGGCATGACTTTTTCAACCGGCGACAACACCAATGGAAACGACAGGGACGGTGTCGTTCTCATTGAGGGTGTACCTACCGTTCAAGTAGGCATTGTCGCCGGGCGAAAACGCCGTGCCGCTTTCTTTCCACCATTCAGAACGAACTAGTCTATAGATCTTGTTCAAGAACAGCATCAACTGACGATGCTGCAACATGATATCATGCAACGACGTCACGATAACCGCGCACATTGTGATTGATTGATTGATTGATTGATTGATTGATTGATTGATTGATTGATTGATTGATTGATTGATTGATTGATTGATTGATTGATTGACATGTGGTGTTCAACGTCCCAAAACCACCATATGATTATGAGAGACGCCGTAGTTGAGGGCTCCGAAAATTTCGACCACCTGGGGTTCTTTCACGTGCACCCAAATCTGAACACACGGGCCGACAGCGTTTCCGCCTCCATCGAAAATGCAGCCGCCGCCACCGAGATTTGATCCCGCGACCTACGGGTCAGAGGCCGAGTACCTTAGGCACTATAGACCAACGCAACGAGGCCTCACTAATGATGGGATGTGTTCACGCGCACTGTGTCACTGGTTTCTCACGTGATGTCATCACAAGGTCACATATTCCCGAAGTTTGTGTCGTTGTCACATCATCACGTTTGAATCATTTGGTTGTACTCCTCGTGGGCTAATCTACCGATTTATTGTCCTACCGTCTTTCGCTCGTTGTTCGGTGCAACTAGGCATACGAGGCTTTCGCCTTAACTGGAAAACGGGTCACACCTCTTGTCGCTGAGGATGCTGGCTCCGTACTGGTACTCGTAGAGGTACGAGTACACGTTCTGCTGGGCCCAGAAGAGCAGCTCGCGCTCCACGAAGCTACTCGCCGGAGAGAAGACGCGCACCGAGTGTTCGGACAGCACCGGCAGCAGCACATTCTCGGCGAACTTCTTGCTGCACGCGCGGAAGTGGGGTTTCCAGAGCGTTTTAAACCATCATCGAACACACAAAATGCCTTTGCTGGGGCAGCGAGAATGTTTAGGAAGGCCGTAAACATGTTTTGTATCGAAAGCTAGATCGAACAACAAAATGCTATTAAAATTATTTTCTTACAGCTAGAATAAACACAATTTCTTTCTCAGTTACACGCAGCATTTCTGAGTGGCAACAAAGAATGTTCAAAAGCCAGTCGAATCTGCCTAATACGAGAAAAAAAAGCAAGGCGTGGCTTTACTATCGTCAACCTTCTTCCTAGAATTCTTCCACCTTCCATCCCCTCTCTATATATATCATTGCTATGCTTTACTCTTTCTTTTCTTCCTCACCCTCACTTTAATTTTTCAACTCGACAATGATTTCATTCTCGCCTCCGCTTGGGTTATCCTATGCTATTCTCTCGCTGTGCGCTAGCCCTCTCTTCCGGCTTAGGCACGGCACGAACGACATCGCGGTACACGTGCATAGATCAAAGCTCAAGCACGTAGATGAAGGTCGGATTTCCGAGATGCAGGAAGTAGAATTCAGAAGGGCGCATTACTCAATGTCATAGAAAGAAAGAAAGAAAGAAAGAAGCAAAAAAAGAAAGAAACAAAGAAAGAAAGAAGGAAAGAAAGAAAGAAAGAAAGAAAGAAAGAAAGAAAGAAAGAAAGAAAGAAAGAAAGAAAGAAAGAAAGAAAGAAAGAAAGAAAGAAAGAAAGAAAGAAAGAAAGAAAGAAAGAAAGAAAGAAAGAAAGATGCTCAGTATTGCTCCGAGGTTTCTTAATATTCGGGACTCCGACCAAGCCCTCGCCACCTAGCGGCCGCACCTCACTAACAGGTACAACTTTGAAAGGAGATATGTTACCACTTCACACCTTGAGAAGCAGCCGCATAGTTCCTTGATTTTCATCATGCTGCCTGCGCGAACCCGAATTAAAAAAAAAAGCTTTCTCCAAGGAGCTTTGAAGTGTGTCGAAATGCATGGCATGGCAGTGGAAAGATGGCAACGTATCGTTAAACACTTCCCGAAGTATGTAAATGACGTGCGACTGAGAACGGCAAAAATCGGGAACTCACGCACTGTATAGAAGGTGATGGACACTACGGTAGTTTGTTCTAATCAATTCGCTCACGAAGACTCAATTCTCCTCGGTGAGTCTACCATTGTTTAGCGTCTGCGCATTCTTATCAATATTCGGGCTTCTCTAATAACGGAGTGTAATTTCGTTCACATAAGCGAGCGTATTAGTAAGTTGTTTCGTTACGTGTGTGACTGCATTTTTCACGTATGTTACTCATTGTTAAATTAGGTGGCTACGTTATCCTTCCCCCCGAACATTTTTTTTTTCTATTTCGAATGGGCGGGTATACGCGCCCACAAACGCGTGCATGCTCGTGCATGTTCGTGAGTATATCATATTCGTGCACTCGTAGCATGTTTAGTGTGTGCGCATACATGTGCTTTGTATATAAACTACTGCCAACACAAACAAGCAAGTGTCCGGGAGCACACGATCTTCTTCACCAGAAACTTAACAACAATCGCGAACAAAAAGGAAGCAGCACTCCTATTACAGTAGAAACTACAATTTTCCTCATCTCAAGATAAACTGGTCCGCATCACACCGTTTTGGGATCAAGAGAACGCCATGCGTATTCAGCCTTTGACTGTTAACTACAAGAGAATTCAATGGTATACACGCAATCGGCAGCACGAGTCGCAGCGTAGCTACCTCGAAAACTGTTAGGGCCTTGCCTGTAGCACTCTAGCAACGCAGCGCGAAAGTGCTAGCAGCTTTTGGAGAGGCCCGCTACACATGAGCAGTTGCCGTCTTCAACCTCGGTCTCGCTAGACAGGTTCTTCAACTTGAAGTAAATCAGGTGTGGTTCACACAAGAGGCTCGATGTTTGCGCGCACAGCGCCACTATTTCCGCTGTTTGGCGAGTACAATAATTGCGCCGATGGGAATGAGGAGGTCCGCGGCCAGCTACATTTCGGCTTCGATAAAGAAGCGTGATCCGACGCCACAATCAAGAAATTTGTACACAACGCCCAGTGAAAAAGGCGCGTTTTATCATCTTAAGCAGCCATCTTTGTTTTTTCAACCAGTGTTGCTAGCCCACGGAGTGTTTTCTGGAGTTGCTAATACGTCAATGCCACGTAACCACAGCCTGGTTTGGACCCGCGTTATCCCACACTTCTTTACGTTCCACGACGTTTTGCGACACGCATCCAATCGCGATTGCGTACCTGGCATTGTCCTTCTCTATGAAGCCGTAGGAGACGTCGAAGATGTCCTCCGGCTCGTAGGTGATGTCGCTGCCTTCCCAGGCAATGTCCGGCAGGAAGTGCCTCTCGCACAGGGCCAGCAGCAGCATGCACGCCACGGGAATGCCCAGCGACAGCGGCTTGGTCCACCACACTCGCAGCCAGATGATGCCTCGCTTGCGAAGCAGGGCCCACAGCACCGAGAACACGCCGGCCTTGGTGGAGCGTGCCGTGCACCACTGCCGAACGGCGTCTTGCTCTGCAAGTGCGCGAAACGTCGCCATATACAATTTAGGCGCAGATGCCTGCGTATGTTGAGTTTGTACGTGGTTATCAGATCCGCAATAATGTGACTAGAGGTCCGCGCGATCAGTCAGGTTACTCGTTATTCAACCAGCGAGGCCCGTAAGAGGTGTTCATGTAGAGCCTGTGGTACGGAAAGTGGATAAAGAAAAGACGTTTACAGCGTTGGTGAAAAAAAAAAGGTGAAGATATTGAGGAATAAATCAGCCGGGCTTGAATAGACCAACTAGCGTCCTACAAGAAGCAGGCCATGAGACTACTTGCCGCCAGCGCATAGACGCGGGTGGGGGTGGAGACCAGCGTGTCACAATGACCGAAGGTATCGCGAGGACCCCGTGATCGCTAAGCTATCACTTTTGTATCCATCACCAAGTTTGTTTTCTTGCACACTTCCCCAATCAGTGTAGGGAAGGGGTGTTATGCGGTAAACGTTTACCCTTTGTGGAAAACCCGAAGCTATAAGCATTCCTTTGCTTGCTGCCAAATACTTTCAACATGGGGAGACAACATCGGCACCATCACACACCATGGGAGTAATGAATCGAGGTACCCTTATCCGTGTGCTGATGCACTTGTCTACCACGTGATAGCACCACTACCCTCTACTTGGTGTGCACACTATAAGCATACGTCATAAAACCGCTTGAAGTCACAAAAACGAAGCTCAGACAAATTGACTTGCTGGCGGAACAACCAAGCTTGCTGGCTCTCACGGATGCTACCGCCAGAGGCATTCAGTGAATTTATGCAACCGTATTTCCATTTATACCCATTTACATGTGGCCACTGTGGCCTGCAATCAGACCTGCTATCTCATCCTCAACCCCTCAATGCCATAACCACTAAGCCAGCATTCCGAGAGCCTATTCTGAGTCTTTGCTCGTTTTATTTACTTACACTTCACGTACATCACCACAAAACACTTCGTAGAGCAGACAGCAAAGGGGGCATCAATCTCGACATAACACATATAGCCATTGGTTCTAGTACAGAATACGTGTTACGCAAAGCAAGCACAACACGCGAATTATGCCAAAATGTACAAATAATATTCTCTTTTCATCCATGTTTGCTTGTGTCACTTCACTGTGAGACTTGAGGACATATGCGTACACATGTTTACCTATCAACTGGTTCCGTTACTGCGCCGCAATATTGAAGTTAAAATAGCCTGATAATCCTAGGACTTAAGTGGCGACGGTCTTCTCCTACATTTAAGGAACAATATTGAGCCTAACCTAAACTCAATCTTATAATAATCTCGCTTATCACCTTGTTTTTCCTTAGCTGGGTCAGAGCCGTCAGCAGGAGTTGCAGGCGACTGAGCTTGGGTGTCGCCACCGCCCATGTTTCCTTCAGGGCCACTCACCATCCTGAAATGGCAGAAAACATTTTTTACATACAATGTACAATAGGAATGCCGTTAGAGAGCGGTATGAGATTCAATAGCACTATGTTTTCCTATTTATATCAAATTCATGGTATCATATGTGGGGCAGCTATAGTGAACTTGGAACATTTGGTGGTCTATAGCATGCAGCGGCACCGTAGAGCACTTGCCTTGATCATTTCGCCTCCATCAAAACGAGAACGCCATGGCAGAGCAAATAAATGCACGCACGACAAGTTATGAAGGCAAGCCTCTTAGATGCTTCATGAAATATTCAAACTGATCTTCGATTTCGGTGGCGTCATTGCGACGTTACATAGTGCAGCCACGCGTGATGACGTCGTCGCCTGCTTAGTTTGGTAAAGAAAGCTTGCCATTTCTCCGATTCTAAACGCTATTCAAAACCACGTAATGTTCAGAGAGCATTAGCAGAGGAGTCGCAGGAGGTTAGTACGTCCACTGAGAAGGTCGCCTTAGGCGAATGCTTCAGAGGCCCTGGGAGTCTCTACCAGGGGCGTAGCCAGGGGGTGGCACACCAGGCACGTGCTCCACCCCCTGAATTTTTTTTCACCATTGCATTGAGAGCAAAGAAATACCATTTCAAAGGGTGCCCCTCCCGAAATCAAAAAGTGCCCCCCCACCCCGAAAAAGAAATTCTATTTATGCACCTAGTCTCTACTATTTGTGAGGCAACAAAGACGCCCCAGTGGGTGAAATTGTTTTAAGTATGAAATTCGTTCAGCCATGAAGCCGTTTCAAGCTCATTCATAGATACTTTTTAAAGCACCTAGCACATATCCTCGTCTGTAATTAATAATGCTCTGTTTGTCTCTGCATGCTCTTGTGCATTCAATGATTGAGTTCTTGGTTGCGTTATTGGTTGCGTTTTTTTGATGACTTCATTCTTGTACTTTAGTTTGTTACTTCTGATTATATTTCCTACTATGTTCTGTTCTTGGAAGGATCGCTATTTTTTTCATGTACCTTTTTTTCCACTCCTGTAATAGCCCTTTGTAAGAGCTGACAGTATCCGTAAATATTAAATAAATAAATGAATAAATAAATAAATAAGTAAATAAATAAATAAATAAGCATCTATCTACTGCATAAAATCCGTTTTTCCTCTCTCCTTTTCTAGCTTGTGCTCACCTTATGTAGACGTCCTCGAGCGTGCAGTAGGTAAGGCTCATGAACGCGATGCCCAAGATGTCGTGCCTCTTCTCAAGGTAGTGGAGCATTGTGGCCATGCGAGTGACATGCTGCGAGCATAATGCGAATGCGCCTCATGTCTAACCACACGAGAAGCTTGTTGCCCATTGACCGCGCTTTGACAAGGGGGCTGGGTGAGACATTGCTGTCCCGCATGACTTTTTCTGAACAGTCTAGTGGTGATAACGGTGTTGGTAGTGGTGGTGGTGGTGGTAACGCTACCACCACCAACTACCACTTGCTGCACATTTATAGCTTATGAAAGGTTAGAAATTAGGCTACCTAGCAGAAGAGGAGGTATTCGTTGTGTCAATTCAATGTAATCCACAAGTCCCCTTTCAGGACACTCCTGAACAGGCATTAACTTTCACATATAGAGCGAATTTCATTAGTGCCCAGTATTACCCGAAGCCAACTTTTCAAAATCTATCTACGGGGATAGGCTCTTCAAGGGAAGGACTTGGATTCTCCAATTTTAGGTGACCACCTGTCTTCAATAAGGAAAAACGTTAATATGATTACCACTGAAATTTATGTCTCCATTCTTGTAAAGATGTGTACTGTTATGAAGAAACAATTATAAAGCCAGCAAGCAAATATTTCACTTTTAGTGATTTTTATAGGATCTGTGCACACGTTTCTTGAAGCACCCTGTAAATACACCATCTCAAAAGATAGAAGGCAACTGTCGATATATATAGATATTGAGACCAATGGGTTGTTTTAAAATGTGTGCTATTCCATCGGCGACACAACGTAAACGAGGAAGTTAGTTCGTTCATTGAAAGAAAAATTTAGTCAGTTCCTGAAGATGAATACCGTCACATAGCAAAGCTGTAATCACGTAAACAAATGTAATTGGCTAGAAAGAAAACTGACGTCGTCAATATAACAGTTATCTTCGTAATTTAGTTTGAATAACTTTTCTGTTCCCTTTCCTTTCATGGCACGTGAAATGATTAAAGCGTACTGCTATCACCACTACTAAAACGGTGCGTGATTAGCCAGGACATCTTCACACTCAAGTAATAAGAAACGCAGCTTCAATAACGTGAGCTGGGATCTCCTATATGGGCTTGACAGCGTAGGACGTGAGCATTGTTCTACAGTGCTGCATATGGTAATAACTAACAAGACCTCAGTATACTCACGTGTATAGAGTCGCTCAGGTTGTATACCGTCTCGAGCTTAGAGACGCGCCTTGGTGCGATCGCACCCATGTGGTACTTGACGACGCGTGTCACGTCACGCTCCCTGTGGCAAATCACGTCAAAGTCACTATCGCACTTTTACCGTAGATGAAACAGTCACCGTTAGAGAGATCACGAAATGGTTTTTGCAATACTCGATTGAAGAGCCAGCACAAAGTAAGTTATCGGGATCGTTAACAGACCAAATTAAGCGCTCTGTAAAGCTTTCGTAATTGAAAGGAAAGCCATTACATGCCCCGTGAAACGTGAGAATAGCCGTCGGCTCCAACTCACCAATAAAAAAAAGTCAAAGGTCATGACGACATCGCTTGTCGAAAAATGTGATGTCGCTATAACGTCACTGATTGCATCTGACATCACCATGACATCGTTGCATGGTCAAACGAAGACCAATCCCGGAGGCTATGCGATTCTACGCGAAATGCAGAAAGCATTAAGGAGGGAGGGGGGGGGGGTAAGGGAAAGTGGAGTGATCGGCTAAAATGACTAGGCGAATGCGTGAGCGAGCGGAGAACTTATTAGGTAACCGACTGTGGCGGCACCGCCACGCGGTAGCACCCTTTCAGCCAATAGGAGCCAACGAGAAATATCTAAACTCCATCGTTGTGGGGCACTGATAACAGACAGACAGACAGACAGACAGACAGACAGACAGACAGACAGACAGACAGACAGACAGACAGACAGACAGACAGGGTTGTGTGGGTAAAATGTAATCTTAAAATAATGAAAATGAAACAACAATCTGCTGTTTCAAAGTATTGCAGACTACCGAATTTTGAAAAAAAATGAATAGGACAAGTGTCAAATGGTAATTTTATTAAAGCGAGAGAGCGAGAGATAAACAAAAAAGTATAGAGCAGCACAACCACTTATTGCCAACCACTTCCAAAGAAACGAGCGAGGACCTCAGCGATATACTACACAAAACTATATAACCTAATGCAAAAATCAATATTCCGACTCGGTCTTACAAAAATGCCAATTTTGGCTCGTTTTTTTGGTATCTTAATTTCCATCTTCCATCTCCCATGCTGAACCGTCCGTCTTCCTTGTCTTTTCCTTCCATGTCCTTCGCTCCACGTTCTTGTGTATCCTCGCTGACAGCTGAAAGTGTCCATGTGATGTCAAATTGGGGAGTGCCACAGAAGGGTGCTCGATGTTCTTGCGTTTCGGTTTCTTCCATCATACAGCTGCACCACTGCTATACTCTACCTTTGCAGTGATGTAGACTTTTTGTAATCGCGCCGGCTTTTCACCAAGTGGCTGTTTTCGTGTGACACATGTGGCTTTCGTTTCATACAAATTTTACAACCTATGTTTCTAATATTTTTTTAGCGTGGGCCTGAATTCAGTACATAGGCTTTCGTGTATTCGCTTCCATTAGAAGGGGACCGTGACCTACGTGAATTAGCAAAACGAGTCCATATAACCACTAAGTCGTCATGGTGTGACTCTGCCGCTAATCGTTTGCTGACCATGAAAGAGAAGTATAGCCTGAAAATTTTTAATGTGAATACGCTTCTTAGTAGGGCTATGTCCGGCATTCTACGTTGTCCGCGGCGGTGTTCACGCGCCGGGAGGTGTTAGCTCTCCACTCTCACTCCCTCTCCCATACAACAGCTGCTGGCGCACACGCTTATTTTCGCCCCTAACAACCGGAGCAATTTGTGCGAGAGAGGATAGGGGAAGGCAAGTACAGTGATTCACCACTCCTTCTTTTGTCGTTCACTCTCTCTTCCGTGCACCCCACTCTACCATCCACTGGCGCCTCACTCTCAACCGTTCGCTGGCTGGAAGCGTGGAGACACGCGGATGTAGGACGCAGACAGCCTCTAGACCACGCCGACTTAACCTGACGGCGAGTAGTAGTCGTAGTAACAGACTTTTATTCAGCCAAATTTACAGGCCGAGCATTTCGACCGCCTGTGCGATCAGTCGACGCTGTTCTTCTTCCCCTTCGGCGCCGATCCAGTCGAGCCAGGAGGTGATGGAAAGAGATGGGGGAGGATAATAGCTGGATTGCTGAGCAGTTGGACAGCAAAACAGGCAGTGTGACAGGTCAGCGTATGGGGAGGGACAATTAGGACAGCAGGGGTTAGGAAGTTCAATTTGTCTATGTGTGTGTGTTAGCTGCCAGGAGGCAAAGCTTTATTTAACCAAGGGATTCGGGACCTACGTCCCGGGGTCCCCGCACGACCACACTGCACTAAGCGTTCATGAGTCAGTCTTCGGTTACACCCCCCAACACCCATACCTCTCACTACCCTCTAAATCTTCCCTTACCCTTCTTCCCCCTTCTGCGCCAAGTGACGCGGTTGTGGCGTCCTCTCCCGAGAGACAGTTACAGTGTCACTTAATTCCCACTCTTTATCTCTTTCATTTCAAGATTCTCTTCCCTCGCTGGCTGGGCACCTCTCAAGGACCTCCGGAAATGAATGCTCAAGACGCCTCTGTGAAACGCCAACGCCGAGCCGAGAACGCTGGTGCTTTCCTCTCCCGTCCGCTCGCTCCTCACTCTCGACTGTTCGCTGACTGGGCGCCTTTCAAGGCGATGGCAAAGGTCGGTGAAGGCGAACATCTGAAGGCAACGGCACTCTCTCTTCGCGCTCTAAATGCATTCACATTACCTCGCGATTCCTTTTTGAGAGGCGGGGGCATTTTTCGGGTGCTTCAGCCTTCTTTATTTATGTTCGTATATGTATATGCATGCGTGTGCGCATGTGCACACTTTAACACATCCCAATGATGCCTATGAGAGTACTTGCAAACGATGGAATCAAGTAAGACGCAAACATTTCAGGGAGGGAAGTTGAAACCCTCAAAGCAATGCTGTCTACGTCACAGCCATAGATAGACAAGGCATAAGCGGGTCAGCCCCTACATCAGTTCATGCGGCCCTGACCTTCAGCGTACCTGAAGTTCGGTAGCTTGGTGAACCGCAGGAAGAAGCCAGAGTCGAACCTGGTCTTGAGCCACGAGGGTGACCCGGCGCACACGACGCTTCCCTCGCGCATGATGACGAGCCTGTCCGCGAGGATCTCGGCCTCTTCGATGCTCTTAGTGGTGACAAGCACGCTGCTGCGCCGACTCAGGCGTGCAAGAACTTCCCACACCTGGTGGCGGCCCTTGGGGTCCATCAACCGGGTCGGGTCGGGAAAGATCACCAGGGGCGTCTGCGAATGCGTGGCGATGACCACGTTAATTCGAAGTTATTTCGGCACCTTCGTATAGATAAGAACCAGGACACTGCCGAAGCATTGACCCGTCATGGCAATTGACAAGGATTATTACAATTGTTGTTGTTTTGCGTACTAAAACCACCATATTATTACGAGGAACGCCGTTATGGGGGGTTCCGGAAATTTCTACTATCTGGACCTAGTGTGCACCTATATTTACGAACATACAAATCACCTCCATTGAAGTGCGGCCTTTGTGAACTTGATTTGATCGCGCGACCTTCTGGTCAGCGGTCAAACAAAATGAAAATGAGGGATTCGCAACTGGGTATGAAAACGCATTTGGTTCACGCAATGCGTGTTTAGGTTCCCTCCTTATTTTCTTAATGTTCGCTTTTCTTTCAAAAATTAAAAGAAAACACCTTAGGACTACTGAAGCTATGGAGCATGTGTCACGGGAATTCTCCTAGGAGAGCAATCGCAAGCTCGGTCACACACTCGGCGCCTTTGAAGAGCTACAGCGCCCTCATGACTCCAGCTATAGGCCCAAGTGCTTCAATACCTCCATCCCGGTTGTTATTGTTGCGCAGCCCCTTATGCAAACCATAATCCCCAACCAAAAGAATGCCCATATCCCACCCACCCTCTTTGAATGTGTGGAACCTTCATGAACAAGATTTCTTTGTATTTTAACTACTGTTTCCATGTTCGTCTAGAAGGTTCAGTCCAAGAGCGTCAGTATACGGTATTCCCTATATAATTAAGCACTGCGGTGCCACTGGCTTCTTCAAATCCCGCTCTTCCTTCGAGCCAATGACAAGCGTTCATCGCACAGCAAGTCTAAATGTGCAGTGCTGATAAATACACTAGCATGATGTCAGTGATACGAGACAAAGGCATTCAACGATTGGTGGGGAGTGCCGCCACCGAGCACCGCGACACTTGTGAAATGCACAACGATAGTGGCGAGGAGCACAGATTATTATACTCCTACGCACCTCACGTATAGACGGATTTCTTTGAGGTCACTGAAAGTACCATTTCGGACGACCAGCTTATGGGGAGGCGGCAATTCTGATGTCACATCAATGCTATAAAAACATGACATGCCGGTACTCTCATTTATTCACGCACAGAGAAGTCCTTGCCGCATCGTTCAAACACAGACGCAACTTGTTTGCCATCAAAGCCGCCATCGTGGAGTGCCGATTCCTTTTAGAAACTGCGTTCATGGCTTCACGTGCAAGTCATCTTTACGGACGCGTTCAGCCATAGCCTATACGTTAACATCTTCGCCGCAAAATTTGAGGCTTTACCTGTTCTACGGCGCAAGCCGTGATGGCGACGCACACGACCCGCTTCACCCGTGGTGGCAACGCGGACACCAGAGTGTCCTTGTACTGTTCGATGTTCAGCTGTCGCATCAGCATGGTGACGTACGCCTCGCCAGTGTTCACCGGCACCAGGCGCAGCTGCGCATTAGCGAAAGCAGCCACAATATTATATATATATATATATATATATATATATATATATATATATATATATATATATATATATATATATATATATATATATATATATATATATATATATATATATATATATATATTTCTTGGCATTATTGTCGGTTAGATCTTAATAATATTGTGTAAAAACACTGAAAAACGAGCCCTCAGGTATACACTTCTTTCCTTATTAACGAGGGTTAACGAGGGTCTCGTACTCGCAGACTTAGTGCCTTTGGGTTGTATACGGAGGATTATTGGTCAGCTGCCCACTCGTAACAAGTTCACGTGCTACGTGACGCCAAACAGGATCTAAAGAGTGTGCCACAATCGCCGCCATGGCTACTGGTGGCGCTGACTGACACTCCCACGTTTATTTCACATATAAACCCTATAAAGTGGCTGGGGAGATAGCTGTCGTGGTAGCTCAGTGGTAGAGCATCGAACGCGTCATTCAAAGGTCGCAGGTTCGGATCCTGCCCATGGCAAGTTATCTTTTCACCCACATTTCTTCATATTTACTTTACAATTTGGTCTAATATCTTCCCCTATACTTTCTTTAGATTTATTGTCTGTTAGATCTCATTAATATTGTGAAAAAATAGGTATACACTTCTCTCCTTATATATATATATATATATATATATATATATATATATATATATATATATATATATATATATTCACGGCAAGTTGTCTTTTCAGCCATTTTGCTTTCTTCAGATTTACATTACAATCGGCCTAATAACTTCCACTATAATTTCATTGGCATTATTGTCAGTTAGATATCATTAATATTGTGTCAAAACGAACCTTTAGGTATACACGTCTTTCCCATATGTATATACACACACACACACACACACACAGGTATATATATATATATATATATATATATATATATATATATATATATATATATATATATATATATATACAGGGAGAGAGAGAGAGGAGATATTATAGGTTACCTTTTTTAGCACTGCGGCTGATGTCTTGTCGCCAATCTCTATAACCAAAACCACGTGCGATACGAAGGACAAGGCTTCGCTTAATCCCGAAGTCAGGTGTTCAAATAAGTGTCGCACTGGTGTCAGTGGGCTATATGCTCGCAAGGGCGTAATATTGACGCAAGGTAGGCTGGCAACTATAGTAGCCAGCATCTGAAGAGGACAACGAAGTAGATCTGTGTGCGCGTGCTCTGGTGTTCGCGTTTCTGGCCCTTGGGTTGCGAAAGTAAACGCCCTATTTTGTACCTGCGTGCCTGTGTCTTTGTGACATTTTCTGGTGGAGGTGCTGGGTACGGTAGATGATACGGTCCCCTGAGAGCACCCCTGACGCAAGTCCATCGAGTAGCTCAGCCGAACTTACCCCTGTGCACGTACGTTCCAGCCGTCGTCTCCAGGGACTCGAGCCACAGCACGGTTTGCTGCCTGAACGTCAGAGGGCTATGAATCAAACCCCGCCTAACGTCACCGCGCCAGCACCAGCGCACCTGGTTATCAACCAGCCCAAGACGCCGAAGACATTTCATGGAGCTGCTTTTGAAGATGCCGACGACTGGCTCGAGCATTTCAACCGGGTCGCCGTCATCAACGATTGGACACCAGAGCGTAAGCTACGCTATGTGTACTGCTTCCTGGAGGACTCCGCGAAAACGTGGTTTGAGAACCATGAAGCAGCGCTTACGTCATGGGAGGAGTTTCAACGGCAGTTCCTCAAGGCATCTTCCCGAGAGGACAGGAAGGAGACAGCGGAGCGTGCTATAGAGGCAAGGGTTCAAGGCCCTAACGAAAGGGTGACGACCTACGTAGAGGACATGGATCGGCTTTTCAAGCGTGCGGAGCCCTCCATGTCCGAATCCAAGAAAGTTCGCCACCTAATGCGTGGTGTTAAAGAAGAGATTTTTGCCGGCCTGATTCGAAACCCGCCTGCGACACTTGTGGAGTTCCATGAGGAAGCCACTGCCATGGAGAGGGCCCTTCAACAGCGTGCCAGACAGTATAACCGTGGTGTAAACCCAAGTGAGGTCACTTCTGTCACTCTCGGCAATGACATCAGCGCGTTGCGAGAGCTTATCAGAGCTCTCATTAAGGAAGAGCTACAAAAGATGCAGGTGACTGCTTCACCTGCAGAGCAGCTCTCCGTTGCAGAGATGGTACGCGCCGAGCTACGGCAAGCCGTTCACGCTCTCCAACCATCCGAAGCGCCACAACAGAGGCACTGCGTCGAGATGACCTACGCGGAAGCAGTGCGACGTCGTCCATCGTGCAGTTCCACCAGCGTATGTTACCCCAATGAGCGACACGCTCAACAGATGGAGGTAGGCTTCCGCCCTCGCAGCTCACCGTTGATCGCCGAAGCAAGACCGAGAAAGAGTGACATCTGGCGTACACCCGACCACAGGCCCCTTTGCTTCCACTGCGGGGAAGCCGGACACGTCTACCGGACATGTCCATACCGTCGTGTGGGTCTCCGTGGATTTTCGCCTAATGCCCCTCGTCCACGACCTGGCGAGCGACCACAGGAAATAGAGAGTTTCATCTCGAATCGTCGCAGTATTGAACATCGGTCACAAGAGCCTCGCTCGTCGTCGCCTGCTCGCTACAGGTCACCGAGCCCAGCCTATTCACGCGGCGCTCCAAGACGCCGTTCACCCAGTCCTGCAAGTCGGGAAAACTGAGTTCAGCGACCTCCGGAGGTGAGGCCGCTGACGCTGACTCTACGGAAGATCCTCCACTACGACGACAGCGACAACAGCAAAAAGATGTACAGACGCAGTCAAACGGGATGCGAAGAGTGGTGACATCAAACATTGCGGTAACTGTGGACGACGAAGAAGTAATGGCGCTAATTGACACTGGAGCAGACACCTCTGTTATGAGCAAGGGTCTTGCCTGCAGGCTGAAGAAGGTTTCCACCCAGTGGGCTGGGTCGCAGATACGTACGGCAGGGGGCCATCTTCTTACTCCGGTGGGGCGGTGCACAGCGCGAGTCAGTATTCACGGATTTACGTATCTCGGAGATTTTATAATACTGCCGAGTTGCTCGAGGGACCTAATTCTCGGACTGGACTTTCTGCGTGATAATGGAGCCGTGATTGATTTGCAACAGTCGCAAGTGACGTTTTCTACGGCACACGCTTTAGCGCGCAACCCTCACGGCAGTTACGTCAATGCTCTGAGAATTGTTGACGATGACGTCACGTTACCGCCGAAGAGTAGCGTGTTCACCTTGCTAGCCTGCGACGTTTTCGACGACTTTGAAGGTATTGCTGAGGCAAATATCCCGCTGCTGCTCAAACGAAACATATGCATAGCCCGATGCCTTGTTCGGTTAGAGAATAAACGGTCTCGAGTTCTGCTGACCAACTTCAGCAATGAGTTTCAGCACGTTCCTAGAGGGACTACTGTCGCTTTCCTCAGTGAAATAGCCGACTTTTTCGATATCAGCACAATGGATACGACTTCACCACATGCAAAAGCTTGTGCTGACCTGGGAAGCCGCATTCACGTTAATCCAGACTTGCCAGATTCACGAAAAGAGCGGCTGCTAAACCTTGTGAGGGAATTCTCGGACTGTTTCTCCACAGCATCGAAAGTTCAGCGTACCACCGTTACAAAACACCGCATTGTTACCGAGGAGTCGGCGCGGCCTCTTCGCCAACATCCATACCGTGTGTCCCCGAAGGAAAGAGAGGTGATTAAGCGTCAAGTTCAAGAAATGCTGAATGATGACGTCATCCAACCCTCGACAAGTCCGTGGGCATCACCTGTTGTCTTAGTAAAGAAAAAAGACAACACACTACGCTTCTGCGTTGACTATCGACGGCTTAACAAAGTCACGAAACGCGACGTTTACCCCCTGCCACGGATTGATGACGCCTTAGACCGTCTACGCCACGCCCAGTTCTTCACATCACTAGATCTCAAGTCAGGGTACTGGCAAATTGAAGTTGACGAAGGCGACCGTGAGAAAACCGCGTTCGTGACGCCTGACGGGCTGTACGAATTTAAAGTGCTGCCTTTCGGTCTCTGTTCCGCTCCCGCCACGTTTCAACGCATGATGGATACTGTACTAGCTGGACTAAAGTGGCAGACGTGTCTTGTATACTTGGATGATGTCGTTGTGTTTTCAACCACATTTGACGAGCATATTTCAAGGCTAAAAAGTGTCCTCACTGCAATAAGGAGAGCGAACCTTACCATCAAGCCCGAAAAGTGCTACTTCGGCTATCAGGAACTCAAGTTTCTCGGCCACGTGGTTAGCCCGGGGGGTGTTCGACCAGATCCGGAGAAGTTGGCTGCCGTTGCCGATTTCCCTCGCCCGGGAGACAAAAAGGCTGTTCAGCGATTCCTCGGACTCTGTGCGTACTACCGCCGTTTTGTCGAAGGATTTTCGAAAATTGCGGAACCTCTTACAAGACTGACACGGCCAGATGTACCTTTCGTATGGACGGAAGAACAACAACAAGCCTTCGTAGAGCTGCGCAATCGACTGCAGACAGCTCCAGTGCTGGCACATTTCGACGACACTGCCGACACCGAGATCCACACAGACGCCAGCAACGTGGGAATCGGAGCCATTCTAGTTCAATGGCAGAACGGCGCAGAGCGTGTGATCGCTTACGCGAGCCACAGTCTCACAAAAGCAGAGGCTAATTACTCTACCACCGAAAAAGAGTGCCTAGCAGTCGTTTTGGCCATTAGCAAGTTTCGACCCTACCTATACGGCCGGCCATTTCGAGCGGTCAGTGACCACCATTCGCTCTGTTGGCTTGCCAATCTACGGAATCCATCAGGCCGCCTCGCCCGCTGGAGCCTCCGCCTTCAAGAGTACGACATAACGGTGGTCTACCGATCAGGACATAAGCATACAGATGCTGACTGCCTGTCTCGTGCTCCTATTTCCCCGACGTCATCTGACACTGAACAAGATTTACCGTTTCTTGGCATCGTCGATGTGGTGCAGATGGCTGAGCTTCAACGTGAGGACACTGAGCTACTTCCTGTCATCCAGCATCTTCAAGGAGAAGACGTTGTCGTCCCACGCCGACTCTCGCGTGGTTTGGCTACGTATTGCCTGCGGAACAATGTTCTCTACAAGAGAAATCTTGAGAGCAGCCAGGAAACTTTCCTCCTCGCCGTTCCAATGGCACTGCGTGAGGAAGTTTTGCAGGCGTGCCATGACGATCCTTCGGCTGGTCACTTAGGCTTTGCTCGGACATTAGCGCGCATCCGACAGAAGTACTACTGGCCACAGCTGTATTCGTCCGTTCAGCGCTATGTCCGCACCTGCCGTGACTGTCAGAGGCGTAAAGTTCCACCCGCAAAGCCCGCCGGTTTCCTCCAACCTTTAGATACACCTCGAGCACCATTTCAGCAAGTAGGAATGGATCTTCTTGGTCCCTTCCCTACGTCATCCTCAGAAAATAAGTGGATAATTGTCGCGACCGACTATCTGACTCGCTATGCAGAAACCAAAGCTGTGCCTAAGGGAACTGCAGTTGAAGTCGCCAGATTCTTTGTCCACGACATTGTTTTGCGCCATGGTGCACCTGCTGTTCTCATAACCGATCGCGGAGCAGCATTTACGGCAGAGTTATTGCAACAAGTCACCAAGCTGACGCACACCAACCACCGGAAAACAACAGCTTATCATCCCCAAACAAACGGCTTGACGGAGAGGTTAAACAAAACATTGGCCGACATGCTATCTATGTATGTTGACGTAGAGCACAAAACGTGGGATGAAATTTTGCCGTACGTCACGTTTGCCTATAACACCGCTGTGCAAGAGACCACAGACCTAACACCATTCGAGCTTGTTTATGGCCGTCGCGTCACAACACCGTTAGACGCTATGCTCCCTGTAGACCAGGACAACAGCGGAAATGACAGCGTTGACGACTTCGTTGAGAAAGCCGAGGGAGCCCGCCAGCTTGCACGGAACCGCATTCGCGCGCAGCAAGATATCGACGCTCGCCGTTACAACCAAGGCCGAAGGAGCGTCCACTATCAACCAGGTGACTATGTATGGGTGTGGACACCAGTTCGACATCGTGGGCTTTCGGAGAAGCTATTGCGGCGCTACTTTGGCCCTTACGAAGTTGTGCGCTGCCTCAGTGACGTGAATTACGAGGTAGTTCCCCAAAGCTCCGACACCAGTTTAAACCGAAGACGTCCACGTCCAGAAGTAGTCCATGTAGTACGGATGAAACCGTACCATACCCGCGACTTATGAACACTTCGAACTTTTTCCTTATTATCCACAACAGCGTGGGCTTTTTTTTTTCATTGACGTGATCATTTTTTTTCTTTCATGGCCACCTCTAGCATCTCAATCAATCGACCGGGACGGTCTCTCTTGAAAGGGGGGAATTGACGCAAGGTAGGCTGGCAACTATAGTAGCCAGCATCTGAAGAGGACAACGAAGTAGATCTGTGTGCGCGTGCTCTGGTGTTCGCGTTTCTGGCCCTTGGGTTGCGAAAGTAAACGCCCTATTTTGTACCTGCGTGCCTGTGTCTTTGTGACAATATTATAACTTATTGGAGAATTTTGTTCGTAATAATCTTTCGTTTGCAAATATACATGCTATGTTTCAGAGAAAACATTTCCCGTTCACAAATGTTCAACACAAAAGATAAAATAACCCAGTGAGTTCGTATTCTTCTTGATGACTTATTGGGATCGGTTCAGCCCTCTTATTGTGGCCACGTCAACCATGCTTACGGTTCAATGAAGCGTGAACTCATGCGACAGCGGAAGGCAAGCTAAAATAGGGGTCGCTCGAGCACGAGGTGGTCAGATTATGTCACTTCAGGCCACAGAGAAACGTCGCGGTTGGCTTGAAGCTTGTCTAAGATCTCAGTGGTGTCACAATTCTCATGGTGTCCCTTCAGGAATCAACTTAGCCTAATGACGTTTGGCGATTAGTGGGGCGTCACTCACGAACAAGAAGAAGAGCAGGTGCTCCTCGACGGTCATGTCATCGAACAGCTCTCGCTCTTCTGGACATACGCTTAAGTACTCCCACGCTCGGCCCGATAAACCGGAAGCGTCGAAGTTGCACACGTAAGCTTCTCCGCTTGTCGGACGCTGCCTCCCTGTAAAAACGAACACACTTATTGAAACATTTCCCTAGAATGCCAGCAGAAATCACTACATTGGTGTGTCCTCCACCAATGACTACATCTGTACAATTACACTGATCGAGTCATTCTGAGGAATGGCGGAAAAAGTCTCAATTTTCGTACCTATGGCGCTTCAAAACATTTAAATCCTAATAAGCGTCCCATGAGTAACATTCCTGCCATTACATTGACAAGGAGTTCCTATCACTCAACGGCGAGCTTATATGCGTGCATGATGAAGTCAGCCGTCGTCAAAAAACTTTGCATTCAGCCCCACAACATTGTGTGGGCAGAAACAGCTGATACAGAAAAAAATTACAAAAATTCATTTGTCTCCTTGCGCAGTCTTTCAGCCATCTCAAAAGGGTACTGATGAAAAAAATGGCCTCACGTTTTCTTGCTGCAGTGTGTTCCTGGGACCTGTTAATCGTAACACGACATATCATTTTCTGCAGCACGCGACAGACAAAGGCTCGTTATTACCTACTATAGTCGGTAATAACGAGCATTTGAAACCGAAACAGACACTATAGTGACTTTTGCGGTGTCAAAAGCGACAAGCCCCTGGGTGCTACTATCGCCACCTAGCGGGTACAACGCTCGATTACGTGAGAATACAACTATGACACCCTTCAACATGGTTTTCATGAACTAGTTTTTCGTACTGTAAACGGAATAGCAATGTCATCAAGCACAAAACTTTAAACGCGCTATGGCCACGGACTAGGGAGGAGAAAGCCTGACCAAAGAAAAACGTCGTAATAACATTTTGAAGTGTGCTCATGTGAGGAAAGTAGGGGGTCCCCAAGGGTCCCCTTTGAGGGTGTCAATATCGTGATGGAGTCCATCGCTCACGTAAACTTCAAGATTGATTTAAAATTGCTTCCAAGCTATATTCGCTATTGATATTTTGCAGATGATATACGCGTGCTCGCGGCCGAGAATTGATCACGCAGGCTATTTCGGCCACGAAATTTTGTGTAAGTAGCCCTTCAACTTTTGCTTGCATAACATATTAAGCAAAGAGAAAGGATACCTAGGGGTGATGTGGAGCATTGCGTTTTTGCGGCCCAAGCAGTCGTTTTTTTTTTTTTAATCAAGAAACTCGCTAGTAGACGCTACCTGCGTCGGCATTGCGAGTTGCCGCAGGGAGTAAAGCCTAGAAAAGAGAAGAGAGAATAAACTTTATTGAAGAATTAAAATTACGTGACTAATCCCGGGTGGAGCCCTCTTGTAGAGCCCCACTGGCCACAGCGGCTCGCCGGGCCTGGTCTAGGGTCACCAGTTGGCTCCCCAGTGCCAGCTCGGAAAGCCGTGCCTCCCAAGACCACGTTGTGAGTGTTTGTAGTGAGCGCACAAACCTAGATACTGCATTGGCTGGCCGCTCGGTACATTGGTAGGTTATGTGTGTAAGTGTGGCTGTGTGGTTACTACACCATGGGCATACCCCTGTTGTGTATATCTGTGGAAAAATTGCGTGTAGTTTTGATATGTGGGGGTATGTGTTCGTTTGGAGGTGGCGCCAATCCCGGGCTTGTTGGCTGCTTAAGTTCGGATGTGGAGGGGCGTACGTGCGTCTTGTAAGGCGTTGGTTTTCCAATATCTGCCTGCTTGTTACACTTTGCTCTTCATGATGCCCTGTGAGGTGTCCTGAGGAGAGTCCTGCGTCTCGGCCAGTAAGTCCGCGAGCTACGCAGTTTGCCTCCTCGTTCCCCCCCCCCAGGCCATCATGCCCTGGGCACCAAGTGACGCCATGTGCCTCCATCAACATGGACCCCAAAATATCAGTGACGCACCTTGGAAGTGTGCCTCTAAGGTATAAGCGACATGCAGCTTGTGAGTCTGTCAAAATATACGCTGAGCGCCCCCTTCTTTCGGCTTCTCTGATTGCCAAGGCTATGGCTGCTGCCTCTGCGGTGGCACTTGATCTGGTGCGTAGGGACGCGCAGGCCACGACTTTGCTTTGGTTAGTCACTGCCAATGCATATGCTTGTTTTCTGGAGCCTTGTGGTGGCGCGGGATAAAGACTGACGTCGGTAAAGTAAGCGTCTGGATCACTACTTCTCTGCAGGAGTTTTCGTGCTCGCGCTTGACGGCGCTTTTTGTTGTAGAGCGGGTGCATGTTTTTTGGAACTGGTTCCACGATTATTTGATCACGTATTTGCTTGGGTACAATGACTGTCTCATCGCCACAGTATTGAGGGGTGAGAGGGTATCCCAGCCTCTGTAGGAGTGTTCTTCCCTGGAGCGTAGTGGTGAGTCGTTCTCGCTGTGCGATTAGCGTGGCGGCGGCCAATTCTTCATACGTATTATGCATGCCGAGTCCCATGAGTTTTTCTGTGCTTGTGCTGTTCGGAAGTCGCAATGCTGCTTTGTACGCAATTCTGATGAGTCTGTCAATCTGCTCTATTTCGGGCTTGCGTGTTGATTGAAAGGGAAGAGCGAACGTGACTCGGCTGAGAACGAAGGCCTGTACAAGGCGTATCGTGTCGGCCTCTGTCATCCCATCATTACTTCGCGCAATTCTAGCTGTAAGGGATGCAATACTCTTTACGGTGTGTTTGAGTTTGCCTATTGCAGTCTTTACGCTGTTGTTTTCTTGCACGTGCATGCCTAATATTCGAGCTACTGGGGTCCTGTTGATGATCTGTCCGGCAATTTTTAGCTGCAGCGCGGGTGCACGGTTGGACCGAGTGCGTGGGGGTCTTATTTGCAAATATTCCGATTTGCTAGGTGCGCACGACATGCCTGCAGCAGTGAGGTAGCCTTGAATCATGTCTATAGCAGTTTGCAGTACATCTTATCGTTCTCCATAGGAGCCCTTTGTTGCCCATAGCGTAATATCGTCCGCGTAAAAGGCACAGCCCAGGTTTGGTACAGTCTCCAGCTGGAGGACTAGTTTCCGAAGGCCGATATTGAATAAAAATGGAGACAAGATGGAGCCCTGAGGTGTGCCTTTCAGTGGGAGGTCGTATGGTGATGATTTGGTACCAGCTATGCCAATCTGCGCCTTGCGATTTCCAAGAAAATCAGAGGCATAGTTGAATATGCGTTGTCCGCATCCTATGGCTGCAAGACCGTCTAGTATGGTAGAGTGCGCAATATTATCAAATGCTTTTTCGATGTCGAGTGCAACGAGTAGATTGTTGAGACTACCTGGCGCTGGGTTAAGCACTTCCTCTTTAAGCAGTAAGAAGATATCCTGGGTAGACACTCCTCGCCTAAATCCGTACATAGATGTTGGTAGAAGCCCCCGTTCTTCTGTGTATTGCTCAAGGCGAGTGAGTATAACTTTTTCGAAGAGCTTGCCAATGCATGACGTCAAAGAAATTGGTCGTAGCTGATCAAGGCTTCGCCGTTTGCCTGGTTTAGGTATGAGTACAACCTGTGCCAGTGTCCATTCTGCAGGTATCTTTCCACTCGGTGTCCAGACTTCCTGATTAAAGTGGTCTGTGATGGCTTGTAATGCTTCATCGCTGAGGTTCCGTACCATGGCATTTGTAATGCCATCCAATCCGGGCGCTGTATTTCTTTTGAAGCTTTGAGCCGCTGCATAAACCTCAGCAAAGGTTATGGGGGCGTCGAGCTCAGTGTTGGGTTCTCCATTGTATTCTTGACTGGGTGTTGGGCTAACGTTTCGCTTGCGTTCTCCTGTGTAGCGTTGTTTCAGCTCTTCTATTAACTGATCCGGATCACCTTGAAATTCCCCAGCTAGCCGTTGAAGGGTAGCGTTTGTTTCGGTTCTTGTTGCAGAGGGATCCAAAAGACTCCGTAGGATGTTCCACGTCTTTTTCGTGCTTAATGTGCCTTTTAAGGAATCGCAGAAGGTGCGCCAGTTGTTGTTGTAAAGTTCCTTTGAGTATGCGTTTACTTCCTCCGTGATTTTTGCTATACGGAGTCTGAGTTTCTTATTTAGCTTTTGTCGGCGCCACCGTTTCGTGAGGCCTCGACGAGCTTCCCAAAGATGTGTCAAGTGGGTGTCAATGGCAGGTGCGTCGGTAGTTGTTTGATATATCTTGGTGTTCTTGTCATAGAGACCCTTAATGTACGGTGTCCATTGGGCTATAGTTGTTGGCTTGGGCCCGTTTACTTCCTGTTGCTCTCTATATTTAGTCCAGTTAGTCAGTCTGGCTTTTCCGAGCGGGCGTCGCAGTCGAGCTGTTTCATATGTTATTTGCACAATATTGTGATCGCTACCCAGATTGTCGTCCAGCACACTCCAGCGCATGGTCGCGGCATTGTTCGTTATGGTAAGGTCGGGAGTGGTGTCCCTGTTGACACTGTTTCCTATACGAGTCGGTATGCCCGGTGTCGTGAGGAGTGTGTAGTCGTAGCGCTGTATCGCTTCTAAAAGTCGCGTACCTTTGGGTCTGTCTGCGCTATAACCCCATGTGGTGTGCCAAGCGTTGAAGTCCCCAGTGATGATCAAGCGGTCGCGTGGTTGAAGCTTGTTGTTCAAATAGTGGAAGATATTGCTGAATTCTGCTTTTCTGTCTTGTGGGGGACTGTATATGTTACATATAACCTGCCTCGGGCGTCCTTTCTTCGCTGGCCAGAGCGTTACGATAAGGTGTTGCGTCTCTTCGTTCGGTGCCGTTATGCATGTAGCTGCCAATTCTTTCCGGATGAGTGTTGCAATCTTAGGTGTATTTGGATCCATGTACAGTTTGTAGCCAGAAACTGTTTTAGGCCTGGCTCCCACCTCTTGCAAGCAGATTACGTCAGGAGGAACCAGCGCCGCCTTTATGTATAGAGTGAGTGTAGCGTGCTTGTTGTGCAGGGAACGACAGTTCCAAGACCATATAGTGAGATTCTCGTTTGCTATGCGTCGGTTAATTGCCATGATGCGAGGAGGTGGGTGTGCTTTCAGCGTCCGAGGTAAGCATGCTTTTGGCGTCGGACTCCTGGGACCGCGGTTGGCTCTGCTTACGTCGACGCTTCGTTTCTTTGTCGAGGCTTTCATGAACGTATCGCTTCAGGTCTTGAAATTCGACAAAGAACTGTTTCATTTGGGCTTCTGTTTGCTGCAGTATGTGCTGTTGCATTAGCTGCAGTTGTTGTTGTAAAGTGAGGTTTGTCGCTGTTTGTTCTGTTCCTATATTGGCTACAGGATCTCGTGGTGGTGTCGATTGCGGTTGGATGTGCCCATTGTCCCGTAGCTTTTCGCTTGGGTGGCTAGTTAGATTTTGAGAGGCCTGGACTGTAGTTTTCGGGGTGGCTCCCATTAATTGGGCCAGCTGTTTTTCGAGCCACATTATTTTGTTCTCGTATTTGTAAAGGCGTTGCTTAAGCTGTTTGTTTTCAGCGATTACTGCTTGATAGTGTACGTTTTGTGTGATGGGGGGAGTACATGCAGACTTGGGAGCCACGGCTTCCGCCCATCTTACCGGAAGTGATGATGCCTGTTGGGTGCATCCTTGATCCCCGCCGTTGCCTTTGGCTCCCCCTCCTGGAGGACCGCGGTGGAGGTTCTGCTGAGTCGGTGCTGGCGCGCTCTTCTTGGATGGCGAGTGCGGCTTTCTGCCCGGGGACCGTGAATGCGACCGGGAACTGTGCTTGTCATCGGCTGACTTGTAGGCGTTTTCTTCCTCTTCGGAGGAGAGCCAGCGGAGATTCTTGGTCCTCGGTGGGTCGTTGCTAGTGCCCTGTTGAAGCTTATCACTGTAGCCGGCTTGTACTTGCGGCTGTTTAGGCTTCGGCGGCTTAAGTCTTTTTTGCAAGTTGGATCTCCTGTGGGGTGAGCTTCCCCGCACGAGGCGCAACTAATAGAACACGGATGTCCATCCGTTGGATTAGTCAGTCCACACAGCCGGCAAATGGGGCGATCCGGATGCGGGCAAACGTCCGCGCGGTGTCCTTTTTCTCGGCAGACCTTGCAGACTTGAATCGTAGGTCGGAAGGGGTAGCAGCGGAGTTCACCCCCGTAATAGTAGACGGTACGAGGTAGCGTTGGACCGAAAAATGTAATGGCTGCGCTTTTCGTTGTGCCTATCATTCTGGCAGTGATGATCTCCACACCGTGCGTTCTGACACGTAGGTGCGCCATGAGAGTTTCGGTTGAGGTGTTCATCGGCACGCCGTGAATCACCCCTCTCAGAGTATCGTCTCCATTTGCGGCGTAGGCACGGACAGCGTGAGCCCTGCCGTTAAGCACAAGGGCGCGTATCAGACGCACTTTGTCCGCCACTTCCTCATATTTGGTCGACAGAATCGCTATGTTTGACCCTGGGTTGATTCTAAGGATGAAATGGTCATCTCTGATGCCAGCTTGGCATGCCTCGATGATTGCTTGCGCAAGCGTAGGAGTCAGAATGTTTCTCAGCGGGAGGCCCTGGTTTGGACGAATGACGATCTTGTAATCGTCATTCGGCAGCGGCGGTAGCTTTGGCAATTTCTTGAATGTTGGCGTGCCTGTCTTAACTTGGTCCTGGAGCCCTGCGCTGCCGCGCCTCCGCTCCAGTGCCTCTTGCTTGCGTTTCTTGGTGGATTTCGCTGCCTGCCAGCTAGCGTCCTCTTCTGCGTGCGATTGAGCGCCGATAGCGTCTCGGCTCACCGTATCGTGGTCACCCTGGAGTTGATCCATTTGGTCGTCTGCTGTACCATCCTGGTCTAGGAGGTGGTATTGTTGGTCGGTCGCCGCGTTGAGAGCCATAGCTGGATGAAGCTCCGACGCGGGCGTCCCCAGCGTCGGTGCAGCTGCCGGCGGCTCCCCAGGTCAGCGTTTGGTGAGCGTCCTAGGGGTGACGAGCTTTCTGAAGTCCTTTGGCACCTCCAAGTGGCAAGAAATCCTCTTGAGTGGTGCCCAGGCGTTCCTCGGAACTTCTTGAAGCTGATAGTAACGTTTTTGAGTGGTTGCAGACGGAAAACACCTCTAAAAATCATGAGAATCCAGAGCGCGAAGCGAGCGCGTCTGCACTACTTCGAGCCCCCTGGCGGTCTCCTAAAGCCTAGAAGAGATGGAGAGCGAGCGTATGTTAGCAGACGCTCCCTTCGTCGGCGTTGTGAGGCAGGTGAGGGGGAGCGCAGCAGAAGAGAGAGAGGGATGCGCATGAACAATGGGGGAGCGAGCGTAAGCACGCTGTAGGGGAGAAGGGGAGAGAGTAACGCTAGCTGTCGAAGAGAGGGAAGGAGGAGAATCGCGCTTGCGTAGTGTGAGCGCGGATGCCGGACGCGTGACATACCCGCGAGCGAGAGATGCTCTGCATGTAAAACAAAATCGGAGCATCTACGCGCTGGTGTTGCAAAGACGGGGGACAGGTAAGCAGGCAACTTTCCCCACTCCAAATCATCCCTTCCGTTCCCGCCATCACCGTTTTTCTATACTCCAGTATGCACGCCTATGATATGCCTTACCATCTGAACTCCCCCTAACTCCTCCCTTTCTTATCCCAACTCCGTACATGGCCATTCTGTGCTTTTTTTGTCTCCTTGTCTATTTCTTTTTGTTTTTTTTTCTTTTCTTTGTCTCCCTCTGTTACTCTCTTCATCTTTTTCTTGGTCTCTCCTCTTTAGCAAATCAATGGTATGGTTTCCATCAGTACTTGATCGGCTAGAGTGCCTGGATATCCGAGTGTTACGACACTCGCCATCGAATCATAGTCACCCGAGTTCCAATCCAACCTCACAAATGAATTTTATACCGCTTTCTTAATTTGTTTTTCTTCCTTTCTTCTTCCATCATGGTGCTCCGTCACGTTGCCTAGCAACGTGTGGGGCACCGCCGGACCTAGCTCGAGCTAAAACAGCCTCGCTCCTAAAAACTGAATTAGCTACCATAATTTGATGCCAGTCATAAGTTCGCCAAATGCGCTTCATACGCCCTTGGTGGTGTTAAAGTTGATTGCAGAACTTTTAGTTTACATAATATACAAGTTAACCGCATAAAAGATGCTTCACAAAGACGGTTCCCGGTGTGATTGTCATCTGGTTTGACAGCAACATCGGTAAAAATTAGGTTCAGTACAAATCGATTCATACAGAGAGATACTCAAAGAATCATGATGCCTATACACACAGTGTAGTTACGTATTTTTTTTTCAGGAATTGCAGTCAGCGAGGCTTTCGAGATCCGTCCGTTGTGAACCATCGCTGCTTCCATAAACACTAGAGTCAGAGCCTCCTCTATGGCCGATTTCCGCAAGAAACTATGCTTGTGTCATTTGCCCTACGAGACTTGGTAAGCTATTAATTTTCAGAGCTGGAAATGTATTTTTTTGTCAAGGTTTGGCTTGAATGTCGGAGTTTCATGACCACGCACGCTAAAAAGTCCTTCAGAAGCAATCCCAACTTTACATGTGCCAAAAGCTTGACAGCACAGTGGGCGCACTTTCCTGCTGGAAAGTGGTAAGTGAACAATGACAACTCACCAGTGATAATATCAAGAAGAGTCACGTGCCCACAATCTTGTGGTCCAAGTATCACAGTGATCTGCTTGTTGTAGATCGTGAGGATGATATTCTTGATGTCACCAGTTGCCTTGTTGGTCTGTTCAAAAAACTTACAGTGAGTTCGCAAAACTAGCATGGACATCACGCCTTCAAACAAGCTTAAGTCTATCGCGACTGTGTTCAACAACGCCATGACTAATCTGCAATTGCATGTTAATCATATTATCTTGGAGCCGAACTTAGCTAACTCTTTGTCATGCAATGCTCTCATAAAGATCACGACGTCATTGTATTCCTGTGAGCACGTGCTCCCATTAAGCTGAACAAATGTCTAGCTTGGCCTAGTTTAAAAACGCTTGGTCTAGTTTGAACGGAACACAGCTCTTCTTACACCGCACCAAGGTAACATGGAATGCAGCTTCTCTTCTAAATTTTGATCTCTGTCACTGCAATAGGTACTGTTTCAACATACGTCACCACTTTATTTCAGCGAACATGCTGGTAATCCAGTGTATTAAAATTGAAATTTTCTTACACAAAAGAAGTTGTGATAAGGTTGGGTAGGAGCGAAAGAGGACGAGACTGTTGCCATGTCACTTCCTTATACCAACACTTAACACTGGTGAAATTGTGAAACTGCTAAATGCTATTTTCATTGACTATGCGGTTCCGCATTGTAAAACTATTGAAACTTAGAAATCAGTGTATTTAAAGGTATCAAATATTCAAGAAATATAACATTGTTATGCCAGTATTTTCTTAATAAAAAGGAAAGTAAGGATGGAATGGTGGGGCTTATTTCTTTATAGCGCAACAGTACATTGCACGCTTCTGGACGTTCACTCAGTGAGGAGTACGCAAGCGAGTACTTTGTGCGCCTTCTCGAATACAGTAATGAAACAAGAGAATATAAGATTTGATGAGCAAGTACGAATGCAGGTTCCTTGAAGGTTGGAAAGCAAACTTTCTTCTGAGCTTCCACATAGTTAAATCAATGACAGTTCCTCTTATCTCTTCTGAGCTCACCTCCACCTTGAGGGCTTAATCCTGTGGACTTGCGCGGAATCGATGAGTTGAAATCAATGCCAGCTGTTTTATAGATTAGTCATTCACACTCGCTGTACAATCTCTTAACCTTGTGGCTATATATCTTAGGCGCCAGCGCAAATACACCGGTAGGCCCGTTGGCCCAATAGTTTGATAGCTGACTGACTGACTGACTGATTGATTGATTGATTGATTGATTGATTGATTGATTGATTGATTGATTGATTGATTGATTGATTTATATGTCGGCTTTAGCGTCCCAAAATCACCATTTGGTTCTGAGAGATGCCTAGTGGAGGGCTCCGCAAATTTCGGCCACCTGGGGTCCTTTAACATTGGCCCCATAGTTCTAATTCCTCAGGACAAAGGTTTTTTTCAGCCACGTCATCTTTTTGAAAATCCGAATAGGTTTCCGAAACAGCTTCAGACTACGCACATACTTTTAATCCCGTCCCGAAAGATGTGATAGATAACTAAGAGAGGAATCTCACGTTTTCAGACTTTATCTAGCACTTTACGTGCGAAGAGATTAAAGCTATCTATTGCTTGACAACATTTTTTCGTCATCAAAACCAATATAGGCTCGAGATATTCTAAAGAAATTATTCGTATCACAATTTGACCCAACTCACGGCGCTCAAGTCAATCAAGTGGACGATCGCGTCGGTGTTCTTGGGGTCTGCTTCGAAGTAACTTTTGTCCTGTGCGTAGTTCATATTTCGAATGTTCCACTTCCTGTATGGAGACCAGTAGTCGGTCTGCAAAAAGGAAAGTCGCCACCAATCACACAGTGATTCAAAACATTCGCTATCACGTCTATGAATGAGATATATCGGAACTGTTCGACCAACAAGCGAGACACAGTGGTGCAACGGCCACAAAAGTTGATATGAAAGCAATTGCTGAATCATTATCAGCGCTTCGGGCGTACAGAAAGGAAACCAACAAAAACACCAAGAAGGTCCGAAACCCCAGCACTGTGTACGTACGGAGAATATGAAGTAGAAAGGCTTGGGGACGCCGTATCCCCAGGGCACCACGTTGTCCAGGTACCAGATGAGGCCCACGAGGACGAGTGCCGCAGACAGGCTGAGCAGGCAGAGCTCGCCTACGCTCACGTTGTCCAGCGTGGTGCCGCTGTCGAAGATGTTCCTCCACGTCAGCTGAACCCCTGCATGCGCGACGAGAGATGGTGATGTGGTTGGTGCACAGCCAACACACCCGTATATAGCCATTGTGCCAGAGAAGAGAGCAAGTCGTGCCGTGCAAGTAAAGAACTGTTGACAACGTATAGTACTGACTATTGCTTTGCAGGTGCGAAAGCCACCGGTGCTTATTCAGTATTGTCTTTACTGTCTCTCTCTCCAGAACGTGCGAGCTTCATCAGTAACCAACTAAAGACATCGATTTAACATGTCTTTGAGCACAGAAACCAAGTTATGCAGTGTACATACAGATGCTACAGTTCCAAAAACCGCGCTGTGCATGGCATGCGTCTCAATTAACGTGATACGATAAAGCTTTAGTGAATGCATGGTTGATTCCTCCTTCACAGGAATTGGTATAACACGAAAGTGAAACATGCCTTCGCAGAATTTCGTTTATTGTACATTATACAATAACTTGATCAATGACTATTGGTGTGTGACAGCTATAGAACCATTTCCTTTTTTTTTTTGAGGTCGTGCTGCCCGATATTTATAACACCCTGTTAGTTAACAATGTTTCAGATTACTGCAGGCACTCACCGTATTTTTCGAAGCGCTCGATGGCCCGCAGGCACCAGTGCAAGTACATGACTGGGCTGAGCGCCGAGATCAGCTTGGTGGACCTGGAGATCAGGTAATAGCCGAGCCCGAACGGGTTCTGAAGCTGCGCGTATGGCAACAGGCACAGCGCGAACCAGTAGACGACGGCGGCCGCGAACGCCACCACGGCTGCATTGGACAAGCACAGGGGGTCGTTCTCGAATGAGACAACGTGACCAACCCTCATTATAGCATTGCACTTGTGGTGCTGATAGCGCGATTATTGTCACACCAAAGTAGCTGTGATTGGGGCCCACAAGTCCAAGTGGCTGTTTTGGGGTATAGGCATTGCTTCTTGTGCTAACTACATTGAAATATCAGTTTGCTTTCTTCTGACCTTGTGCTGCATCACTCAACGAAAAATTAACACTACATTATTGATTAAGTGATTTTCATTACGGTAAGCAACTCTTATGAAAATGACCCGATTTTTCATTTTCGGACTATGACCGAATGATCGACTCTATTGATCATCAATGGTTCCGCAATACTCATTGACTTGCTTCAATACTTCGTGGACAATATTTTTGTTGAGCACTTTGCAATAAAAATGTAGTTGACTCATTTCTATTGAAATATCATTGAGGAAGTATTTCGTAAACTGTTTCTGTTTTTTCTATATTGAGTTCATTGATGGCTTTTCAATTGAAAGTCGTGGGCCAATTTTCAATCTTCGTCAACAATTTCCTCAACGGTATGTTAATTGAACCACCATGTACTCTCAATGCGATCTGTCGTCATTGCTCAATAACTTGTATTTGTTTTTTATTAAGAACTTTTGTAAGAGAAGAGTTAGTGTATGAACTTTATTATGACTACTTGTGCAGTTCAAGCATCACCGCGGTGGTCTAGTGGCTAAGGTACTCGGCTGCTGACCCGCTTGTCGTGGGTTCGAATGCCGGCTGTGGCGGTTGTATTTCCGATGGAGGCGGAAATGTTGTAGGCCCGTGTGCTCAGATTTGGCTGCACGTTAAAGAACCCCAGGAGGTCGAAATATCCGGAGCCCTCCACTACGGCGTCTCTCATAATCATATGGTGGTTTGGGGACGTTAAACCCCACATATCTATCAATTGTGCAGTTCATACTCAGTAAAGCAAAAGAAACGAAGCAAATAACTCAACTGTAAACTGGACCAGAGATAACCATAGCACGACGTAGGTGCCTAGCAAAGACTCTTGTGTGCAGACCAGGAATGGCAGAGCATGGCCGTACATTTCGTGTTTGTGCGTCAAGCATTTGTCGGGAGTCGTTTTTGCGGCGTTGACAGTATAGAATGTAAAGCTGCTCATAGGTGACACTGCATATTTACGCTATACCAGCGTTATGGAAAGCGTTCAGTTATTCTGGTGCGTGGCTACTGCGTTGCAGAGAGAACCAGGGCTGTTTGCCCTAAATTCGTTTTCTGCATCTCGTCATGTCTAGCTGCCCTCAAAGCGCCATTTGGAGCCGCTTACGTCCCCAGAGGAACACGGAGAGTAGCATGGCGTGCAGGATGGTAAGCACGCCGAAGAGCAGCAGCACGGCCATGATGACCACCGGGTTGGCGAACTCGATGAACGCCGTGCCGTTGCCGTTTGGGATGACGAACAGCGGCACGTACATGAGCAGCACAGCGCAGAGGACTACGAAGCCGGACTCGAAGAAGTGGCCCATCCAGTAGGCCACGTCACTCAGTCCCGCGCGACGGAGCATCTCCTGGACGCAGAAATTGAACGCATGCAGCTTCTGCTGAGGCGACATGCTCATCTCATCGCATCACACCGAATAATATACGTTTATATTGCTAAATAAACCAATAAGTGGCACTACATAGGCTCGGCGTTACAAGTACAGGCATGTGACGTCACTCCAAAATACAAGTTACGTCATTCAAGATGGATGAGCAGGCAGTGATAGTTGAAAATTTGGTATTAAAGGCCGTTCGAATCTAATGCTGCACTGAGGGAAAAATTGAGCTTTCCTTAAGCTTCGCCTTTAATGGTTCGATGCTTTAGCGATATTCAGTCCCTAGTGAGTATACTTGAACTACTGAGTGCATATAATTCTCATTGCATGATGTTACTCGAGAAGTTTAAATTGCGGATTACCTAAATTTAATCAATAAAGTGGCTTGGGTCAGTGAACCTCCCACATATCGCTGAATTCTGTATAACGGCCAGTACAAGGCTTTAAACCACGAGCAGTTTTGCGCATGAATTGTTTTCGAACTTGCTGTGCACACTCTTCAGGGTCTCAGTGAATACGCTCAGTACCATGTGTGCCTCTTGTGGTGGGTGGTCAGTTGTTAACGACAATGTAGTTATAACCACATTTTGGACACACGATGACAATTTACGCTTTCACCAAGCAATTTAACTGTAACATTAAGTGTAGTATTGTGAAGCCTGTATACAGGAAACGTGTGTTTGTAAAGCATGAGTGTCCTTTTCACTGCCTTTCAAAGCAAGGAAAGTGCTTTTCGCTTTATTCCCAAGCCGGTCCGTGCCTGTTGGTTAGAACACCTACTTGCCCTGCCAACCACCCGGGTTTGATCCTCACCTGCATCTTTCCTGGTTTTTCGGTCACGGGCAAGGCGATTTTTGGCTCTCAACTAACAACGCCGACGATAAAGCCACTATTTCTTCAAAACGAGCTCTTTAACGCTTTCGCATTAAAGTGAACAAAAGTAATGGCATGGTTAAGAGGGTTCAATGATTGATCATGGCTACCGTGATGATGTGTGAGGGCAAGATTAACGATGTGAGAGGGATGGCCACGATGACTGTACAGATCATCTGCGGAATAAAGACGGCATGGAAATGCAACGGCGAAGACAGACAGAAGGCGTACTCAACTGTTAGAGACGGTACACAGTCTCTGTAATGACAAGTGGAATGAATGAATATGGCAGCATGGTTTCAGAACTGCTTCCAGGAAAACGGTCACAACAAGGAGGAGTATTGGTGAAAAACCATTGAAGATTCAAAATCACTTGCGAAATGGAGAGATGCAAGCGAAAACCTGCTTTGTTTCATAAGTAAAAAAATTGTGGCTTCCGGTGTCGACAGATGTCGGCACATACACAACTGTTCGGTCACGTGACCAAACGATGGCGTCTTTGCCCCATACTTATGACGACGTCATGATGTCACACTACGGTGACTATCATATGTGAATGTTACTATGTGAACGTTTGTGTAATTGTTGACTATCATATGTGAACTTTGTGTGTGAACGCTATAGTGCAAGGAGTCCCGTGCTATAGCATGCACATGTCTCCGTCTTCTCATAGCGTTAGCTAATGGGATTTATCATGAGCTTGAAGAGTCTTACGGAGAAAGTTTTTTTTTTCTTTTTTTCAGTTCAGAGTTTCTCAGGTGATATTCTTTAGCTTTGGGGAAGGGCAAATTTTTTCTTGATCAAGGAACAAGCATGCACTTTTCATTGCGGCTTCTGTCAAACCTAATAGGTTTCAAACCTCACAGATGAAGCTACGCGATTACGGCTGCGCGCTCTGCTTTAAATTTTGTCAGTCGCTTTTATTCGTATACCCTACACTACTAATAATCTGCCCCTCTTCGAATTTCAATTTCAAATTCTATTCTGAGACATAAGAACAGCTTGGACCACTCGTGTGTTTGGAAGTGTTCTCATACTGATATCAACCGCTCGCTTTATCATTAGGTAAACCTGCGCCATTGCGTATAATAGTGGAAAACAAAGTTTCACAAAAAAATGTGTTTCTTGTGGACATCACGAAACGCTGCTAGGATTATTTACTCTCAAAGCGGTGCCAACGAACAGTTTTATTTTTTTCTTTGACGAGTCTAGGTAGTCCATATAGACACTCGATACGCTGTAAATTTTGGGCAACGGGAAATTTATTATCGTAAACATTGGGACAAAGCGTACTTCGAACACATTGTCTCCAACTGAGAAATTATCACATGTGCACAGAGAGAAAGCAACGAATGTCAACACTGTAAGCATACACCAGTTATGCGATAATGTGCATAACCTCAGTACATCACTCTTTGCTTGCAATTTCATCAAACAGTGAAGGCCGGAATGGATAGTTGATTTTTCTTATCAAGATCTGGTACTGTAAATGCACAAATATCAATAAAACACTGATGCGCTCAAATTAATCACTTTCAGTGAGCAAGGATATGCGTCAAGTTTTTAAAATACCATAAAATGTCCGTGAAACAGGTCAAGGTTCATTTTGAATAATGCATTCAATGGACTCATCGCTAACATTTGTGCGTAAATTTTACACTCCATGCTAGCTATGCATGCAAAAATATTTTGTTCAAACATTAAACTTATCTGCGCACTATGTACAGTGAACGTTTCTGCATTTTATGAACACTGCAACATGAGCGGAAAACTCTTGCCATTTTGCATACGTGTACTACGATTACATAAGTACATGAGCATGCACAACAATTTCACAAACATTGCAGTGTCAGCATCTGTTACATACGTACCACGAATTCTCAATCTCGCGTACCACGAGTGAAGATTTGGGACTACGCGTCACTTGATTTCATGTGCCACCAGAATGATTAGAAGCATTCGACCACGTCCACGTAAGAACACTACGAATGTGGTGGAGTAAAAAAAACTGTTACATATGTCTCGTGAATTCAGACATATTATATGAATGCATAATACCACTTCAACAAAGATTATATTGTGAGCATCGCGATATCGACTCCACTTCCCATACCACGCCATTTTACGCATAGAGATTGAAAGGTAGAGGCGCACAATACCACACTAATAGAGAGTACAATATAGGGCATTGTCAACGACGTTCACATATCACGAGAGAAGCTTGCCACCGTACAATACCACTGTAACGTAGGTCAGGATACGGTGGCATAGGCGACATAGCGTTGGCATACATGTATATCACGCTAGCGGTATAAGTCCTCATCGTTCGACCACGGGGAGGCGCGTCAGGTGTGGGGGGGGGGGGGCGCACCTTGGCGCCGACGCGCTTCTCCTTCACCAGCTTGACGACGAGCAGGCAGAAAGGCACGAAGAAAGAGATGGCGAAGCGCAGGGAGACGAGGCTCAGCGTGTGGTCCTCGGAGCCGTAGAAGAGACGCGGGTACGGGAAACGCATCAGCTCCACCTGCGCAAGCGCGCCGACGACGTGTGTTACACGCGAGTGAGATAGCGATGAAAAATGTTTGGGTAGCTGACGCCAGTGGTACGAGGCTGAAATAGCAGTGGAGCTTGGAACCGACCTGGCAAAAAAACACTTAATTAGCAGACTTCTAATTAGCTGACGGACTTAATTAGCATACTTCTAATTAGTGCGGCCTTACTACGGTGGGGTGTTAACTTTTTTTTAAGTAACCAGTACAATTCTGAAAACCACCAATTCTAGCCAAGAGTCACCAAACGATGATGATACTTTTTTCGGTGTTTTGACTCGATAAAGTAAGTGAAGTTCAAGATTTTATTTAACCAACATTCTAAATCGATTTCTGTTGTAGCCAACGAAGTTTGACTGCGCTGCTGCCTCCCGACTATGCCACTGTGAACAGGTGAGTAGCTGTAGCGGACCTGTTTGCGGTGAACCTTAAGTGATCTGAGCCGTTCGGTGCCCCTTTGCCCATCTATAAGTGGAACAGAAGCAGTTCCTGGAACGGCCGCGTTGCCCTCTAAAGATCGCAAGGCCACAACCAGCATGATCCTGTAATGTGCTAGCCTCATTTATTGAAGCTCTTTTCAAGAATTCTACCGTTATAACGGTTTCCTAATTCTCTTTGTCTATTTTAGAATAATCTGCCTGTGCCATCTTTCCTTATATGCACTGCGCTAATACAAGCTAAGTTTATGGATTACCAACTCGTCCGAGCCACTACATTTCTGAACCAGTGGCGTTAATTTAGAGAGAAAGTCGAAAAACTGTGTCTTTTCATTCATCCAAGCGAAATTGCCATCTCTTTGGTGTCTTAGTGACCTTTTTGGAGACTTTCAAGCATTGAAGTATGTCATTCTAGATTTAAGTTATTACGTCTTCCAAGTAATACATATAAAAAGTTGAGAATCTCTGCTCAAGTCGTCGTTACATCATGTCAAAATCCCCGCCACGGTGGTCTAGTGGCTGAGGTACTCGGCTGCTGATCCGCAGGTCGCGGGATCGAATTACGGCTGCGGCGGCTACATTTCCGATGGAGGCGGAAATGCTGTAGGCCCGTGTGCTCAGATTTGGGTGCACCTTAAAGAAGCCCAGGTGGTCAAAATTTTCGGATCTCTCCACTACGGCGTCTTTCATAATCAAATGGTGGTTTGGGGCCACTGAACCCCACATATCAATCAGTCAATCAATTACATCATGACAAAATGAAAAATTAAAGCACAATGGCCCTGCTGTAGGAGCGGGTTTTATGCAAAATTTTTGTTATGAAAGACAATGCCACCACCATAATGCAGTTCTCAACAGAAGAAACTCGACTTTTCAGCTGAAAGCAAGCTATCTTGTGCCAAGGTGAAGCCGGTCTGTATTTGTTCATATGGGAGTAATACAACCTTTCTTGTCGCTGACTAACTCAGTAGGCCCCTTGATAAAATTTTGGTACCTTCGCAAAGCGGGCAAACCGTGGCGTACGGAAAATTTCCCCACATTACACTTGAAAGCATTTTCATACTACGACTGTTGATCCCACTCGCCACCACAGAAAGTGATTCAAAATATTCTTTAAGTATTAATTCAAAGAGTGCAAACTGAAAAGAAAAAAATGCCGAGAAAAGTTATCATTCTTCTCATAATAAAGCAGTGACTTTTCGCTAAAACTGACGACTTTCAGCATGCGTCCTGGCGACTTCGCCGATAAAAAAAGAAAGAAATCAACAACACTGTTCTGAGCTCTACCGCGAATGAAGTCCCCAAAAAGTCGCTATGACACCAAAGGAATAGCATTGTCGCCAGCAGGGTAGAAAAGACCACAGATTTACTAGCAAGATCACATGTATGTGTTTAGAATAAATGTTCGACGACTTAGAGTACGATGAACTCTACTATGGGAGAGCAATAAGGTGTTTCAGTCTCGAACGATATTCATTAGAACCTACCAACAGTATGTATTTAGAATAAATTGTGAACGCTTTAGAGAACTATAGACACTGTACTATGGGAGATCCATTAGCTGTAAACAGTTACGATAAGACTCGTGTCATTGATCATTCACTTAGAAAGAGTGCAGGGTTGTCACCAACTTTCGAGTCAAATTCGCCAACCGACGAGTGGAAAATCGTCAAAACTCGCCACTTTCTTTTTTTCAAGTTTCGCCAAAATTTCGCCACTGTACATATGTGTAACGGGCTCTAGTAAAAGCGCATGCCAATTATGTATAACCCCGTAGTGTACAGTACCGTTCATAATCCCTGTAGTATGATGAGGTATTTCAATGCCAGTCGCATCAGCCGCTTCACTATGGAAGCACTGAAAAGGGCATGCATGCATTAGCAGCATTCCTGAATGCTGGCGCATCATAACAAAAGTTTGCCGTGGCTTCAGTTGCACCAATTAAGGGCGAATCAGGCACTTAACAAGAGAGGGACTGCGTGCGTAGCCTTCCTGAAAACTTAGGAGAATTTTATAGAAGTGAAATCGTGTGTACCATAATTAAACAACCTAATTACAAAGCAACGGATATAAATTCGAAAGTAGGCGTAACCGTCGCAATGCCACACCACGCTTTCAGGGTGGTCCTGCTTACGCTACACAGTCACCTCAGTTCAGTTTCTTAAGGCTTGCCCACTTCTACATACCAAACAGGGGATACTGCAGGAATTAGGAAGTCGTCAAGCTATTCAGGGCAAGAGAGGCTGTGCTTGGAACACGCAGCCTAATCGTCCCCTAGCTCATTCAGCAGCGAAGCTTTAAAGAAGCTTAAAGTGTTCAAAGTACCTAAAAGCTTTATTATACCACCACCGCCTCGCGGCACGCGAAGCAGTCAGCCGGTATAAGTTTTGCTGGAAGATTGCTGGCGGGCGCACCTGTGCGCCAGCGCCTTAAGGATCTGTAGGTGAATTGAGGACATGTGCACGAGAAACGGGACAGACGTGCTGAATTGGGCGTAAAGCGCACCTTATACAAACGGGCTCAAAACTACGAAAATTGGCGGAAAATGTTGTCACCCTTTCGTTTTGAAGACGTTGGGTATGGAATGAATAACTCAGTCGACGTATAGAACGAAAATTACCAAAAAAATTGCCATGGGTCCATTCGTAATTTTATATCGCCATGGGTCTATGAAAATCGGGAATTTGGCGAAAAGTAGCCATCACTGGCAACTCTGAAAGAGCGGTTAAGAATTTTGAGTACTTAGTACTGAACTATGGGAGAGTTAGTCTGAAGTCGTCTCATGAGACCTCACACTTCTTGAATCCCTGGAGCTGTGTCTATGAAGTTGTTCGCAATTTAGAGTACTTCATACTCTACTATAGGATACCAATACGACGTTACGTCATAGAGAAAGAAGAAGACAAGAGCGGACACTCCGCGAAACCTGGCCTCAGGAAGTGCGTCACGACTACGTAACGAAATAGTGCTCTCACCAAACGTCGGAGGGCGCAAGCGCAAAAAAAAACAGTTATAATGAATGCAACAAAATTGTTTTCACAAATTAATAATTATACGCCCAAATTTAGTATGTTCTTCATACATAAAAACGATTTATTCACCACACCTTACGCGATAATTTTTCTTCAGCCGTACTGTCATAAACACCATCTACCCAGCGACAAGCCCATGCATGACTGACAGCGAGAAGCTTTCGTCGCTTTCGTCCACGTCGGCTGCGTCGGCGTTTTTGTGCGTGAGATAACAGGTGAGGCACGTTTTCAAGCGGAGCTTGTTGAATGACATGTTGTTGGTCTTGTTGGGTCATTTTTTCAGAAAACGGTTACGCCTGCGCGAACAAGACACCATGCAACAAACATAGAAAGATGCACACACACACACGTTGCGCTTCGTGTGTGCGAGTTTGTTTCTTACGTGGCGTCTCATTCACGCAGTTGTAACCTTTTTCTGAAGCTTGTAAGGACTGGGAGGTTCGCTAAAAAGAAAGTTTGGGGCTCTATGCGGCGGCTAGACGGGAACATTGTGCAACGTATGCAGTATAGCAAAGGCGGCACGGCGTCAAGCCGAGGCGACGCGTGCTGCGTCTGCCACGGACGCGAGCGTCTGTGCGCTGAGCATAGCTGGGCAGCAAGGTCATAGGCTCGGTGACTCGGTGCAAAATATTGAGAATCATTCGCTGGGCCTCGCATGCTTCACGACGCGTTTCCCGAAGGCTCGGAACACGAATAATTCTTGGTGTGCCGGAGGCAAATCTGGACTAGCCAAGTGGCCATCATCTTCGTTTTTTCGCTAGCCTTGTGCCACTAGTGCAAGCTGCTCACAAATTTTTTTAACGTTTCCAATATAATTTTACCGCATAAATTTCAACTACAATTTTTCTTCCCAATGTACTGCTGATACTGCGTACGTACGAAGATGTTCTAAAGTTCCTAGGCCGCGATACCATTGCATTACAAGGGATAGCGGCCTGGAAACTTCTGAATATCTTTGTACGTGGTCTTGACGTATATCTTTGTAAGTCAGAGTTTTATGGGTCAGAGATGTATCACTGGTTTTGTATTGTGCATCGATTAGCTAATCATTCAAAGGGGTTTGCTGGTACACTTATGACGTGCACATATCTTTTTCGTAATTTGACAGCGAAGCATCCACTTACTAACTTCAGATTGCGCTGATGCCATGCCGTCCGGCGGTCCAAGCTACGGCAGCTACTGCTGTGTATCGTGGTGCTTCAACAATGGCAGAACCCACAAGAAGCCTGGGACGAGTTTCTTCCGCATACCACGGGACGGCAGGTGTGTTAAAGCTTTTGTATGGTTTGCATGTCTTTAGGCTTACTGTTCGTACTTGCTTAGTGAGGGTAACAATAAAAAATCACTATTCAAGCACTTCTCCTTTCAGCTGATAGTTCATTGCCAATGCAGGATGAAAGCATGGATGCAGTATGCTGGACGCGATGATCTCCTGAGTAAGCCGGCCAGCCCATTGTACGCAACGTACAGGGTTTGTAGCGACCATTTTACTGCTCAAAGTTTCATAGACCCTGGGCACACAAGGCTTACAAGAATGGCTGTTCCCAGTGTGCAACCAGCTGCACCATGTGATTGACTGAAACTCAAATATGTGCAATAGCAGCCACTTGTATTGAATCAGTGGCGACAGTTAACCGTGAAGATCTTTGTAGCCGATGGAGAAACCTCACTATAGAAGTAACACTTGAAAAGTCTTAAATTTTGTGAATTGTGGGCTATTACCTTCCTAACAGCAGCTTTACATTTCTGTCGTTTTTTGATGCTCTGGACCTGCGCAACTTGTTATGAAAGACTTTAAAGGGCTATTTCACGTTATCTTCAAGCCTGAGTGCACATGTACGTATACCTTTCATCAGTGAAAGCTGTCACTGTTGATAATTCCAAAAATCACAAATTACTTGTTTCCTAGTTGGTGCCTTCTCTTTTCTTCCACGTTCGACCAATTTATGCGTTTGAAAGAGCTGTTTAAGTTTCCCCATGCTACAAGCTTTGTAACTTGTACCAACTGCACATATATGCAGGTTCTCTGAGCATCGCTTCAAGTAGTGACTGTGACATGGCTGCAAAAGCTGCGCTGCAAGGTGCGGATGAGATTCAGTTTGTGTTATTTTAAGCCTCTTACTGACACATTGTCGTAATTTCATTTCTTCAGGACCTGCGGTAGAGGCTTCAAAAAGCGGCTCGCACACATTGAGGTGCCCCGATGAACAGGGTGCGTTCAGTGTCGCGATTTCTTTTTTTTTACCCAAATTGACTGTTGACCAAACCTCTGCAGGTGGCAGCTCCCTTGTAGCTGGTGAAAAAAAATTCTGCTGGCTTCGTCTTGCCGGAGAAAACCTTAACCAGTCGTTCAGCTGTCACAAAAGGAACTTGTGTGACCGGTAAGTTGTATGTTCACTTCAACACCAGAGTGGATTGATATAGAGACTTCCGCAGGCCGCTCGCAAGATTGTTCCGACAGCACTGTCCGAGGCACTGAACAAGCTTCACAAGACCCTCCAGAAGACGTCTCCGCCAACAGCTCCACGCCTGAGTGCCCTAGAGAAAATGGTGACTATGCTTTTATTGCAGCTGTTTTTAATGTGCTATTTTATGTTTAGGACATTCTGAGGAAACTATCCTCAAAAGGACACTACGTGTGCACTTACAAAATGTAAGGGTGGGCTCTCAGTGATTTTCATTTTTTTTTGTGTGCATTGTCAACATTGTGAATGGTTTGTTTTTAGGTAGTGGAATCGAAAACTTTGCACCACAGAAAGTTGTGCACCTTGGGTCTGAAACGGCGAGGGAAGTGCTCGTATGGGATTAGTTGTTCTTCGCTTTTATTTTTTTTACATCCATTTTTTTGTTTATTGCAGTGCGTTCCTGTGTGCCAGCGACAATGTCTCCATCAATGAAGTACAAGCAAACCATTAAACATCTGCAAGCCAAAGTAGCAGCACAGCGGAAAACTATCAAAAGACTGCGGAGACAGCCTCACCAAGCACCGTCATCGACTTCAAAGGCCCTTGAAGTTATCCGACCGCACGTCACCGAGGAGGTTTTTAAACTTCTTTCTGCACATGTTCGCTTGAGGCCCAAACGCAAGGGCAAGCAGTTTCCCGTGTGGTTCAAGAAGTTCGCTCTTCACTTAAACTTCCGAGGTCCGCGAGCATACCGATTTCTGGCTCCATATTTTTCTTTGCCCTCCCGGCGTTCATTAAGGAGGAGCTAATGTAAAGATGACTCCAGGCATAATTCCAGGAATCCTTTCTTCCATTGCAACAAATACTCAAGCTTGGAATGAACGGGACCGAGTGTGCGCTTTAGTTTTCGACGAAATAGCACTCAAAAGGAATTTGTACTATGATGCTGCAATAGACGTTGTCCAGGGTTTTACAGATGATGGCACTCATCGCACTTCAACCATCGCTGATCGAGCACTGGTTTTTCTTCTTGTTGGCGTTTCGAGAAAGTGGGTTCAACCGGTTGCTTTTACTATAGGGCACACATCAACACCATCATCTGTTATGGATAACTTGCTGGTGTCACTCATTTTGGAGCTTAGGAGCATTAATATTGCAGTGAAAGCAGTCATTTGTGACCAGGGCAGTTCAAATGTAAGTCTCGCTAACCAACTAAGAGTGACTGTAGCAAAGCCTTTTTTTGAAGTTAATGGTGAGCGGGTATATTACATTTTGATGTTCTGCATTTAATTAAAACAACGCGCAACGTCCAAGCACACAAGTTATACACTGGGGATGACATCGTTAACTGGTCGCACATTGTAAGCATTTACCAATCCTCACATGAGATGTGGTTGCGATTGGCTCCAAAGTTGACTGAAGGGCACGTTCATCAGAAACCTTTTTCTAATATGAAGGTCAGCAGAGCAACTCAGGTCCTCAGTGCATCAGTTTCGATTGCTATCACGGCAATGGTGCATGCGAAGGTGCTGCCTGCCTCGGCCATCACTACAGCTCAATTTTGTGATCGTACGGACAGGATTTTCGATGCCTTGAACAGCTCGAGTAAAAAAAGAACTTCGCAAAAGCTGCGGCATGCAATCATGAAAAATGATTCAGAGCTGATTGACTTCCTCCGAGGCCAGCTTCCCTGGATTGCATCATGGCAGTTTGTTGGCAGACGTCAACCACAAACCATCGTAGGTTGGCAAATTACAATTCAGGCAATTTGTCAACTATGGGACGACCTCTCCAAAAATTACAATTTTGAATACCTGTTAACACGCAGGCTTCAACAGGATTCTCTGGAGAACATATTTGGCCACATTAGGCAAAAACAGGGTTGCAACACCAACCCTAATGTAGCACAATTTATTTGTGGCCTGAAGCACATCTGCACAAGAAAACTCTTCAAGCTGTCAGAATACGGAAATGTCGAGGATGATGAATGTGACCTCCTCCAAGAGCAGCTCTCGCCATTCTCCCTCACCAGTGCGTCTCTTGTGGATAATGAGGAGTGTGCACAGCCACAGCCTGACGACTTTCCCGCTCTAGACGATCTCTCTGAACTTGCGACAAACATTCACTCCCATATTATCGATGACTCCGCTGCATATTAGGTAGCTGGTTTTCTCATCAAACACTTCCTTCGGAATGCATGTGACGGTTGCAGTTGCCCACAGTTACTGAAAGACGACAGTGAGACGCTTAAGGGTACCCACCAGTATTTCACAATGCTAAAAGCATACCACTTCCCCTGCAAACTTTTTGGGAATCTCACTGTGCCATCAGAAGTAGCTTTTGCATACGTACAACAACTTGAATCTCACTTTCTTGCCATAATTGAGGCCACTGCACATCACCTGAAAGTGTGCGATGTTTTGTATCACCATCTGTCAAGTGTTGGCGATTTTCATTTGTGCTCTGCTGGGTGTCGCGCGAAGTTTCTGAAATTGTTTTGCCGGGTTCGTTTATGTTGGCATGTGCGTTTTGTGAACCGAAACTTAGATAGGGTTAGGTTCCAGTCTTCAATCTCAGGCATACAGCTTGACAAGTTCAAAGGTTAGCAATTAGCGGCGGGTTTACACTAAAGTATTCGAGTTGAGCCGAATCCTGCAATAGCTTTGTTATGTTATTACTTCGTTACAGCAGACTTCATTATGGTCTTATATGCTTATATTCAGCTCAACTGAACTAGCCACTCGTTCGTTGCGTACATTGTTTAGGTTACCCGCTATGAGGAGTAAAGACACTGTGTTTTCGCTCGAAGTGATTTGCATAACCCTAAAAAGAATGTTGGGTATCCTGTCTGTATTTTTGTAGCAAATGCGGGCGAACTGTACACTTTACTGTGGCTCGCTTGGTCACTGTGTATGCTTTGTCTCTCCAGCTCAAGTAATATATTGATAACAAAACCGCTTGTTGAAATGTCTTCGAGCGGGTAAGGAACAGAGTATGAAGTGGGCACGGTTCACGTTATCACGCTTTTCGTATTTCAGCTTCTCATCAACCTCCTCATCTCGCCCATCAAAATTTTCAAAAGAATACCCAAACTTCTAGCGTTTGATGGGGCTGCGGACGCTGCCATTTTATTTTTATATAGTTTGCGAGTGAAAACGTACGATGTAGAGCCTTTGTGAAAAATAATGAGCCAAAGTGTTTTCCTTCTGCTATTTATTAGCCCTGTAATACTGCTCTCGTAGCAACAATTAAGGTCCACAATTCTGGATAAAGTGATGACTACAATCTATTTTAGCTCGCAAGCGTCACAGCAACACCCAGACGCAAATCACTTGGGTTCTTAAGTTTTTGATGAAGGCAACGCATAACAAAAGCCACAAGACCTGCCAGTGTTGTAGCATAAAGTTTGTCTTTCACGTAGTGAGCAAGCTGCAAAGCCCTACCTTTCTGAGGACAAGCAGGCATTAAGTCTGCTTTTTTTCATTTTGGACTAGCTGTTCTTAAGCACAGCCAGCACACTGCACCTTTGCATTTCTGCTATATTGTGTCGTGTAGTTTCTGTGCGCTCTTTTTTTTCTATGCATTATTTCGGTTAACCCCAGGTGTGATTCGCGACTTCATTGCTGTGTATATGTCACTTCTTCCTTCATCAGCATTGTGCGCTGTGTTTTTGCCATAGATCCTTACTTACCCACTGGCCCGGTGTGTCATACTTCACCAGCTTCTCGGCTTCTGCCAACTCTAGCGATGTGTGCATTGTCTGTGTTCTCTATGCATTTGTTACAATATTTGTTACAATTTATTTGTAAGGCGAGATGCATTTGTTGTCTACCTTTGTCATATTGTGCTTTTTATATTCTCATACTCTACCTTGCCTTTGAATAAAACATTGCGGATGCTCTGTTTCTTTGACTGATATATACATTGATCACTTGTTCCAAAAGAAAAACACAAGCGCGATGAATAAAACCGTAGTGAATTATCATTACCTGCATCTCTCTTTATTATAACTTAATCGAAATAAAAATTACGTCACGACCGACTCGCACGAACCACTGAACAAAACAAAACAGGGAATCGCTAAATCAAATTGACCTACAAAAACTATCCATTTGGGCGATGAATAGTGGTCTGAAATTATGAACTTTCGTCATAGCCAAACGTCGGTTATGCAAAGTAATTCAAAATTTGCGCCAGTGAAACCGAAACAGGAAGCGCACGCCACTTGCTCTCACCAACCACTAGGTGTGCTAGGGTCGATTGGGCCGCTGGGGTCTACGGGAGTGTCCACTCTTAACCTTTATTTCTCTATGGTTACGTGGCCCTAATATGTGTTTAGAAAAAGTGGTTAACGATTTAGAGTACTTAGTACTCAACTATGGGAGATATGGGGGGGGGGGATTAGAAAATGGGGGTAACGATTTAGAGCACAGGGTACTCTCAATGGGAAAGCTTAAAGCCGTCCCTCTAAACAGCACCAGCCGATACCACTGGTGGGTGTTCCGTGGTGGCATATTCGTATCAGGGAGTTTTTATTACCTACGAGTGCAATAAATACACACACTCCACATCCATTGTGCCAACCACAAAGAATGTGCTGCCCACACGGCTTATTGTGCGCATTATTACTAGACGATAAAAACAAAATCTATAGAAACTATTTTCATTTCTCAAATAAACATTGTTAAGAGCAAATTATCTTTATTTACAAACTATTGTAAAATGAAGAGGACGAGAGCACTGTACAAGTTACATTGTTCGCGCTAGGCGCGATCTAGTTTTCTGTGTTGGCCGAGTTGCACAAAAAAAAAATATGCATTACCAACTCGCCCAGCAGTTGGTGCTTCTTAGTTTTCTAATTGCGCGAACCGGTGAAACAAAACGTAAAATAAACCAAAAAAGCAATTTTAAATGAAGCATTTCTTGGCAAACTTCGGCGAATTTGAGTCTGTCTATCTATCTATCTATCTATCTATCTATCTATCTATCTATCTATCTATCTATCTATCTATCTATCTATCTATCTAGCCTCCTACGACTTTCAGCTCTCCTGGCCGTTTCGATAATGGTACCGATACCAAACTTGGTATGACATAGCATGCCTGTAGGAAGAACAAATTTCACTTGTCATAATACGGAAATCATGACACGTATGTCATGAATGTCATGATTTACACGTCATGGTCCTGCAGCTCTTGCGGTGGTTTCGTTCATATGTATAAAGCATGTTTCAAAACTGGTATGGTATGTCATGATTGCATGGCGAACACAAGCGACAAGCTCTGAAAATCATGACATGCGTGCCATGTAACAACATGACTACATGCCACGCTCATGATGCACTCGCGGCCGTTTCGCTAGCTTCACATGTAACAAACTCTGTATTACGTGACACGAACGGTTGACATAGGTAAATGACACATCCGAACATTATAATCACGACATGCGTGTCATGTAACAACATGACTACATGCCACACTGATGATGCGCTCACGGCTGTTTCGCTAGCTTCACATATGCCAAATTTGGTATTACGGGACGTCAATGTATGACGAAAGCATGTGACTGGTGCAAACGTGATAATCATGAGATGCGTGTCATGTGAGAACACGACTATATGCCGCAGTCAAGGCGCGAATACATTTTGACGTGACGCGGTGCGCGTGCTCACCGGCGTTCGTTTCGTCGCGCCATGCTGGCGTTCCCACGACAGGCGCCGGTCTTGCCATATACTCGCAGGCGCACGCCGCGCTGCGTTGCTTTGACGCATGCGCGTTTCAGCGCGTCCAGCGTCCCTCCATCACAAAAAGGGGGAGACGCAGTGTTTTCTGGGTAACGCATCGGCGCGAATTGCAGCATGTCGCATTTCGTGCTGATTGCCGTCGGGCCGCGCCAACACCACCTAGACTATTCACAAGGCCCGTTCATACCCCTCTCTCCAGACGGCATACGTCACGCTAGTTGTCCGATGTTATGACCGGCACAGCAAGGAGGTGGCTTGCAAGGGACGCTCATCGGCGTAACGGTCAAACGCCGTCCGCGTCCTGCAGGAACGCGGGAGGCGTCTGTGTGCGCCGCAGGAAATGCACATCAGCGTCGCTGGGACACACAGTTGGCGTCTAGCGCGTGCACGGACGGCTATAAAAGGAGCGTGTCGGGAGTGCCCTGTGCTCTCTCTCTCTGGACCTCGCTGGCCGCCCGCTCGTCTCGAGTGCGCTCTGGGCCCTTGTGATGGAAAGGCGCGTCTGTACGCTCTCGTTGCAATGTACTTCTCTTGCAAATATGTAAATTAAACGCATCTTCTACTTGTTCGTGAGACGCGTCGCAAGAGCGCGTCGCAAGAGCCGCAAGATCCTGGGTGGCAGCCTCAATCACTCCCCGGACATATCACCGACTGTCCAGTGGCCGAGGACGCGTCGCTCAGGTGGTGGTGTTGGTCACCCCACGCACTTTTTTGCCCCGAACGGCGGACAAGCCACGACAGGTTTGCCTTTCATCGCTACCTGCTTCGCTGGTTAGACTGCGCTGGCTTGGTGCTGCATCGCACTGCTCTAAGTCTTCGTCCGTTCCCACGTGTCCTATTTTATTGGTGTTGTATTTGTGAGTATGTGATTAAACATCCATCAGTGTGACATGGGACGTTGTTGTGTTCCCGGGTGCCGCGGCAATTATGACAGTGGTCCCAAAGTGCGTGTTTTCGCATTCCCCAAGGATGAAGCTCGGAAGAAGTCTTGGATAAAAGCCATTCCACGAAATGATTTCACACCAAGCATACACTCCAAGGTGAGAAACAGCTGAAGTTTGTTGTCTTACCGGCTCTATTGCATTACTGGCGTTCTGGCTCTGTTACTATTGAACGGAGCGAGTATCGTGAGTGGTGATGGTAGTTTTGTCGCGCTTCAGGTAGGGCAGTGCGGTAAAATAGAACAGAAGTACTCAGGCTCGTGTCAAAGTTCCCATTAGCCCGTTTCGTATGAAAGTAATGAAGTCACTGTAATGCTTGGCACAGGTCTGTGAACTCCACTTCCTCGAGGCTGACTTCATCACAAAGCTGTCACATTTCGACGCAGCGTCGGGACGGACATTGACAGTCGACAGCGAGAGGGTGCGCCTAGTGTCAGATGCTATACCATCAATGTTTCCGAACTGTCCGTCCTACCTGAGCACGAACCGCAATCGTCGAGAATCTCCTGTCTTGAAACGAGCTCGAATGAAAGACTATATATAGCCTTGAGCAAAGCGATTAAGGACTCTATATGCGCGAAAAAAAGCGAAGAGGAAAGAAATGCTGTGTCCTCTTTCGAACGCTTAAGAGGCAAGCTTTCTGCTGTATGCAGTAATGATTTCTGGACCATAAAGGCCAAGGATCGTTGTGTGATGTTTCTCCGCATCGAAGATAATCCTTCACCGCACGTGAGGTTTTCCGTCACTGTGCTTGCTGATATCTCACTTGCAGTCTCAGCAGGTATGATCAAGCTGGTTTCATTACCTTGCGGAGGCGCAGTTCCAGACGCAGTGCGCGACATCCGGGCGTTGTCTTCACTGCTCCAGCAGCTGGAAAACCACATGACTGAGACGCCTGAAGTTGCAAGTCCATCGAAAACAGCGTCAGTGTTGCAGCATATCAGCTCCTTATTGAATGAACTGTCCCAAGACAGTGACACAACCGAAGAACACAGTGCTTTGTTTCGTTTGCTAAATGAGCAAATAGCTCTCGCACTCGCTGCCCCAATTCGTCGCTACAGTGCTGAAACATTAGGGTTTTCTAGCATCCTGCACTCCATATCTCCGCACGCCTATAACTTTGCCAGATCAGCGTCGACGTTGACTTTACCCCATCCTTCGACCCTGCGCCGCGTTTGTTCCAAGTATGGAGGGGATCCACTGAAGGAGCAAAACGAAGCGAACTTTCTCTCCTACATTTGAGAAAGAGTGAAGTGCATGCAGCCGCACGAAAAGACGGGGACGCTAATGGTTGATGAAATTCATATCAAGCCTTACTTCGATTATAAAGGGGGCTGCATAGTTGGATTTGCAGCCAATTCTCAAGAGGCAGCCACAACCGCTCATGTTTTCATGCTTCAGTCGCTCTTGTCATCAAACAAAGATGTGCTTCACATTCTTCCTGTTGCTGAAATGGCCGCCGAAATTCTACATGAGTTCTGCAAGAAAGTAATTTTAGAAGTGGAATCTATGGGCCTCAGGGTCATTGCTGTAATTACCGACAATAATTCCCTCAACCGGAAAATGATGTCGTTTTTCTCAGAGAAACAGGAAGTAAGCATTGTATATCCTCATCCAGCCAACAACAATCAGTCTCTGTTTTATGTCGTAGACCCTGTGCAGATACTGAAATGCATCAGGAACAACTGGATGAATAAAAAAATGAAGGAATATGCTTTTACTTTGCTGAAGTGAGCCTGTCAGAAATATTGCCCGACGGGCCGCCCAGAATGAAAGCAGCATCATTTGAAGCCGTACGGCAGCTGTATGCACTGGAGCAGACATCGCTTCTCAAGCTTGGCTACAAGCTAAATTCCAAGGCAATCAATCTAACACCTATGGAGAGACAAAATGTAAAGTTGGTGTTAAATGTCATTAATCCGTTTCTATTAAACGCACTTGAGACGCGTGGCGATGCCCTTGAAACCACATGTGCCAGTTGAACAGCAATCTTCATAAACATCATATCGACGTGGTGGAAAATCGTTAACGTGAAGACCCCTTCGAAAGGTCGCCGACTGAACGACACCCTTCAAAATCCAGTGAATTCTACGGTGGATCAACAGCTGGTTTTCCTTAGTGGCATGGTAGACTGGCTGGATGCTTGGAGCAGCGTCAACATGAGCCGTGGCTGCTTGACAAGGGAAACACATTCTGCGTTGAGACTCACTTGCTACTCCCTTGTTGAGCTGTCGCGGTACTGTTTAGAAGAACTGAAGTTCAAGTATGTCTTGCTGGCAAAATTTCAAACTGACACTCTTGAAGATCGCTTCGGTTGCTACCGTCAGCTTGCTGGTGCACAATATCATGTTTCTGTGCGGCAGCTTCTGGAGTCTCAAAAGAAAATTTGTCTGAAAAAACTGCTGATGCTTCCGCAGCCAGACATCAGCAGCGAAAGTGACACAGAAGTATCGCAACATAACTGCTCTGTTCACATCTCAAATGATGAAATTTCCAACCCAAAGCATGACATGGAGGTCGTTGCTAATATCGCTGGATATTGTGCTCATTCAGCTCTGAAGAAGCTGTCATGCGCATTTTGTAGGAGCGTGCTCGTCCTGGAGAGCAGGAACATAGATGTGGAAGGTAACACAATAATTGACAACTTGTCAAGAGGAAGCTTAAAGTTTCCGCAGCCATGTACTGTGCACATGGTGCTGGTGACATGTCGAAAATCTCACCAAGGGAGAAAATGCAAAGGCGTTCCTCGCGTCGAACAACCAACGTGGCATTGTAAGCTCCATTACCACATCACTGCTAGGAGATGTTGAGCTAGAGACTTGTGAAATAGGCCATACCTCTGAGACTATCGTGCGGCATGTAGTGCGTGTTGCAACAAATGTCGCTCTGAACAACTTTTTTAGACTTCGAAATGACACCATCCAAAGCACCGCACAAAAAAAGGCAGCTGACAGAAAAATCTAAACCTTGATTAAGAAATGAGGTAGGATGGTTTTAGCCTTTCGTCCTAATAAAACCACTTCTACAAATGCATTTCTGACTATTACAGTTTGATCACTAAAGTGTAAAGGCAGGCGTAAACAAATGCAGACCACGCAGGAACAAAAAAAGAACAAAAAAAGAAACACCGGCTTTCAATAAGTGCCCACAGCAGATATAACGAGAACGAGTGGCGACGACGGCCGGGGTGCAGGTGGGCAACTAGCGTGACGTCACGCTCTCCCTGGAGGGGCCTTGTCAATAGTCTAGGTGGTGTTGGTTAAGGGCACAAACAACATGTTGACGGTGAGCACACCGTGCATAAATCGCAGGGGGGCATATGCGACTGTGAAGACGCTCAAGGTGGGTGATCGTGACCTGCCGCTTTCGGCGTTCGTGGCGTCATTGGAGAACTCCGTGCGGGGATTTGCAATGCTTATAATGGATGCCCAGTGGAAGAAGTTCGGGCGGGATTCCTGAAGAAGAATGAAAGCATAGACATTTTGGACGCGAGACCTCTGGGAAAGTCAGAGGCGATTCAGATTACGTTCGGGGGAAAACGCCTACCCCAGCAGATTACTTACTGGAACTGTCTGTACGCTGTGATCCCGTATAGAAATTTAGTCGAGACCTGCTACAACTGCAGACGAGTTGGACATCGAGCAGACGTTTGCTATAGTCCGAAGAGTAACCTATGTCACCGTTGCGGGAAGTACGATCCTGCCCCGCCAGAAGGAGAGCCACCCACGTGCACGCCGGACTGCATCGTGTGCCATAGTGCGCATTACACAGGTAGCTGTAACTGCAAGTTTCACCTGGCTCGCAAGCCACCGACAGGCCGGCAGCAGAGCATCGAAAGGGAGATCGAAGCTGGCAACGATGAGCGGTCCTCGAGGGCCACGAAGCGCAGTCACCGAGGGGTAAAGAAGGCACAAGCAAAAGCAGGGACCGGTCAAGTTCCTTCCCGCCATCGCCAGGGCGTGGGGGTGGCCAAGATGGTGGACGAGTATCCAGTCCCAACAGCTACGCACGCGACACCAACAAAAAGGTGAGCTTGTCAGGCACGGCCTCCCAGAACGAAACCGCTCGAGAGAGGGAGTTAGCAGCGCTGGTTCAGTGACAGGGAGATTGGATTAAAAGAATGGAAAACAGAATTGCAGAGATGGAACGCGCACTTAGAAACGACCAACGGCAGGGGACACGGGCACCAGCAGTGCAAGGCCTACAGAAAGCGACGCAAGAGGCGTCTGCTCGCGTACAGGAGAGTGCAGCTATTGAAGTGGAGAATCGGGGGACAGTGAAGAGACCACTGCCGGGGGATGAGGTAGCTAACGCAAAACGATTAGCCGAAACGTCACCAGTAGACATGCCACAGCCTGTTTTTAAGGTCATTAATCTTAAGTCGGATGTAACAACACTTGTGGATAAAGTAGGCAAACAAGAGAAAAGACAGGATAGGTTGGAGGCTCGAGTCGAAAAGATCGAAGCCAGATTAGAAACAATAGAGGAGCGTCTCGGCATGCTCTCCACTGAATTTAGGGATTGCCAAACCCAGGTCATGGGCATGTTTCAGCAGCTTAAAGAGCAAACCTCATTAGCGCGAAAATGCACGTGACAGCGACGAGCGATGCTATGAGCGACAAAACAGGGCGTTCGCGCGACGTGTCGCGTGCTCGTTTTCGCGCGATCGCTCGGTTCTCCAGATTTGGAAACCGTCGCTCATCGCCCGGAAGTGCTGAGCTCAAGCCGCCAATAGCGAAAAACCGGAAAAAGACAAAGACTACATAGGTGCACGTGACCCTGCCCGAGTCACGTATGCGCAACAAGAAATAACGCAATGTTTACGCATGTGCATATAGAAAAAGTGCTGCAAGGCATTCATAAAAACTTTCCGTTTCATTACACAACAATATATCTTATTTTTAAATTGCATACCGCTCGCTACGTGGTTTTCTTGGTGCGAGTAGACGGCCTCATGCCAGCAATGGTGGAATTCGCTCGCCGAAGCCGTCGCGTGAATGAGGTTTGCCTGCGCTAGCGGCTGATCGCGCGAAGACGATCTACGTCGCATCGCTCGTCGCTGTCGCGTGCACTTTCGCGCTTTCGCCCTCATACTCTATTGGAGGCAAGACTGCCCCCGTGGATGGCCAAGTGCCATTAGTCAACCTGGTGCCTTATCATGGCGCCTCGCCAGCAAATTGAGGTTTGGCAGTGGAACTGCAGGGGCTTTCGTCAAAAGTGGGGTAACCTGCAGTTGCACGTACAAAATCTGGACTGTAAACCAGACATAATAGCCTTACAGGAGGCTAGTGGTTCCGTAAAATTATCTGAATTTAAGGCATTTACAGCGCCAGGAATTGACTCAAGGGACGTATCACGCGTCTTCACAGCCGTGCTAGTCCATCGCAACATCACTGCCATTCGGCATTCCGTAGATAGTAGCAGGAAAGACTACGTCCTGCTAGAGATTTTGCCTAAACGAAAGTATGAGAAGAGTCTGTTTTTACTTAATGTGTATAGTTCTCCAAAAGATAAGGGATTGGGCTTGCCACAACTCCTGATTCAAACTCAACGGGTAGCAGCTCGCGCTCCGCTTATAGTGGTAGGAGATTTCAATGCGCCTCACCCGGAGTGGTGTTATATTCGAGCCAGCCCAAAAGGCAATCGGCTTTGGCAAGTTGCCCGGGATCTGCGATGGACGCTGTTAAACAATCCACAAGATCATACGAGGATAGGCAACAGCATAAGCATGGATACCTCTCCAGACCTTACGTTCTTTAGAGGCATCAGTAATGCAAAGTGGATTAACACGGGAGAAGCCCTAGGAAGTGATCACTGTATCTTCTCCACGACGTTTAGCGCTGCGTAGCATAAAGACAAAGTGAGGGGGCATAGAATTACAGATTGGGACAGATTTAGGAAAAACAGAGCAGACACTGTGAACGGGAAAATTAATGACCTGGTTGCATCGGTAGAGGCACTGAAGGAGAATGTAAATAATACCACGGTAGAAGTGCCAGTCGAGCAGGAGGAGTTTACCGCTGACTCGAGACTATTACACATGTGGGAAGCACACGCGAGTCTTTTGAGAAGGTGGAAGAAGCGAAAACATAATGGCATCCTTCGCAGGACTGCCAAGTTAGATCGTAAAATCGAAAATTGTACAATTGAGTTGCAAGCCAATCAGTGTGGCCAGATTTGTGATCGTATGAATGGACAGTTTGAATGCAAAAAGACATGCCAGCTGTTAAGGCATCTTTTGGATCCGGCAGCAACAAAATTGGCGCAACGGGGACAAATGACTTGGTTAATGCATCAATATGAAGGCACAATTGGAGAGTTTATACAGGAACTCCGGAATCGGTACATAACTGATGGAGTAGACGGTTGCTTACCACACTACTCGGGGGTGGAAAACTCGGAACTAGATGAAGAGTTCACAATTGCGGAGGTGGAGTTTGCCATGGGGCAGCTGCGTACTACGTCTGCCGCAGGTCCGGTTGGGGTTACTAATAAAATGCTGAGAAACCTAGATTTCAAATCGGTCGGGGAGATCACTGACTTGAAAAATGAGTATTGGGGGGCCGGGGAGATCCCAGCACAATGGTAGCATGCTAGGATTATATTTATTCCGAAGCCAGGCAAGAAACTCTGCTTGGAAAACCTGCGCTTCATATCGCTGACATCATGCATGGGCAAATTGATTGAGCACGTGGTTCTCAACAGGCTTCAGAATTATGCAGAGGACAAGGCCATCTTTCCCCCAACTATGATAGGTTTCAGGGACAATTTGTCCACACAGGATGTCATGATACAGTTAAAACATGATCTATTCGATCCCTGGAATGGCACGGGCACCAAAGCTGTATTGGGGCTTGACCTGAATAAAGCTTTCGACAATGTTTCGCATAAGGCAATATTGAATAACCTATCGCAATTTGGCCCGGGGGTCAGGACATTCCCCTACATCAGATCATTCTTGAAGGACCGAACCGCAGAAATTTCATTAGGAGATATCAAATCGGACTCATTCGCTTTGGGAGGCAAAGGACGCCTCAGAGTTCAGTTTTGTCGCCGTTCCTGTTTAACCTCGCCTTAATTAAAATACCACCGAGGCTGGAGGAGATACCGGGACTCAAACACACATTTTATGCAGATGATATTATTCTATGGGTAACCAGGGGTAGTGACGCGCATCTGGAAGAAACACTACCCTATCGGAAAAAAACTAATGGTGGGCATGGTGTAAACCACCACCCACCGTTATAGTGGATTAATGCAGTGGGTGAATGGTGGGAAACGCCCACCATGGCACATGGTGGGATATGGTGGGTTCTGCAGTGCCGGCAACGCTTGAGCGCAAAATGGCGTCAGAATCACAATGACGAGCTGCCACAAAAAATAAAAAGAGTTCTATAAAAACGGTATAAAAAACATCCATCCCGTAAAGAAAAAAAACAAAAAGCCACGGAGGATCAAACGTGCAACCTGCAGTTTCCCATTCGGAGACACTGACCACTGCGCCATGTTGATTGTGTGGCAAATGGTTGGTTGACATACAAACTTACGGTTCAATTTCAGTTTTGTTTGTCGTGTACACGACATAAACCAGATCTGCACCTGCTACTAGCAATTGCACATTTATTAAACACAAGCAACTGCTGCCTGTCACGATTGCCACTGTGTTAATAATAGCACCAGTGCTAATTTTTTTTTACAATTCACAACTGCAAGAAAAAAAAAAACCAAGTGGACTGGGGAGCAGCAACAGTTTACCGGCGGGGTCTTCAAAGTTTAATATCCGTTTCGCGCTCGTTCTAAAGGGTGACATCTGCTCACGCTTTATGACGCTTCTAGGCTCATTCCATAGATACGCCCGCCTAATTTATTTGATTGAGTATTGGGATGCTTTTCGCGCAACGTAGAGGGCAGTCGTGCCAGCGCAATGGTGTAGCTCTTTCGCTAAAGCAACAAGTACATAACGGCTTGGCCAAAACGAATGCAGTGTGCCGGAAACATTACGCTATCGTATCGGTTCCCCAAGCATACGAATTGCCACCTACACTCCTTGAAGTTTGGGACAAGACTACTTTATTTTCCAAGAAAAACAGGCTTCGAAAGCGACAACCAAAAGGGGCGTGGCTGCGTATCTTCCGCGGCCCTCCGGAGATAACGTGAGGCATGTTGGCCGCGTCTGCGCCGTGCGCCTCGGCATACGAATTGGTATGCGCTCACAAATAAAATTATCGCGATCTCCAGCGTCATCGCCCGCTACCAAATTATATTCTTTTGATTATTTTCACATGTTGTTTCTCGCCGCCGATTTGTCGCAAAAAGCTACGCACTGACGCTGTAGTTTGGAACCAACCAGCCGGCGAAGCCGCCCTATTAAATTAGTGGAACAGAGAAAAAAAGTGTAGTCGTTGTGGCTCCAAATAAGAGATAAGCGATACTTTGTTACAAAGCCACCCAAGGGACTCGAATTCGTAGCACCCTTTTGTTCTATTTACTTGATTCCCTTTTATATACAACTTTCCTCTTCCATCGGCCCTGAGGGCAAAATAATTTTTAAATAATAACTTAAACAAATAAAATACATTCAATGGGCCTGGCGATAAGATAGGATATAATTTTCTGTCTCTCTCGCCATGACACTAACCTTTACGTTGATCGGTTTCTGCAGGGATTCGGCTATCATTTGTATGTACGCCGATTCGACGAAATACTGCAGCGGAAGCAGCAGCCCTGGGAAGAAAAATAGAAAATACCGGGTTAATAGATGCTCCTAATACAAGCGGTGTTTCGTTTTTTTTTTTTTAAAGCCAATGCAGAAACCGAAACTGAACTAAGTTTTACGGGAGCGTAAAGCATGTCTAAGTGTCTAACTTCTAGCACAGTTGAAATCAAAATGGGACGATTTCTTGTAACGAGAACTCAAGCAGGCAGATTGTCACGAAAAATTTAGCAAAATCCTGCATCTGTTCCAATCACACTGAGTCCTTTAAAAAATGGCAGCATATCCACGGGGTGAATGATGGATAGGGGGGCGAAGCATCCATCCGTCCATTCGTCCTTGCTTCCATCCGTCTATGCATCCGTCTGTGTGACCTACCATGCGTCCGTCCACCCGTCCGTGCGTGCGTCTGTTCATGCGTCCCCACGTCCATCTGTGCGTCTGTCCCTGCGTTCGTCCATGCATCCGCCCATGCGTCCATCCGTATGTGCAGCCATCTGTGCGTCCGTACATGCATCTGTCTGTGTGTCCGTTCGTCTACCTATTCAACACTCCAAGTACCGCCATGTCGCATCTTTTCATCATATATTCCCCATATAAAAGCACCGCCATCCAGCGGACATTCCGAGGACTAAAATAGAGGTGGCACACGCACACTTTCTTACAGCTTGCGCTTCGGGTCTACCTCCATCTTTAACCACCTCGAGTTCATGGTATATACTAGTTCACTGTATTCATGGCACTGCGGCCCAACGCTCGCTAAACCTTTCTAAAACCGAGCAGGTTACGCCCAGCGAGTATAACGTAGCAACCCTTTCTTGTTAGATAGTGCTCAATGTACATGCCAATGACTGCTAATGGGGAATGAGAGACAGGAGAATTCGGCTTTTAGTTAACGTGCACGCTGCGAATTTTTTATTGTACAACGATGCACAGGATACATCTCCCACCGGCTTCACCTTGCAGGTCAAAACGTAAGACTGGTTACACACCACGACTACGACTACTACGAAGGACGAACGAGTGCCGCTTCAAGGAACTTCGCCCCTAAAAGCGCTGCGTCCATAACCGTGACCAAAACAACGAACAATGACTCGTTCAGTCAGTTTTCGTTGCAGTTGGTTACAACCTAAGAATAAATACACGCGCCGCCCCCGGTACTGCGACACCAAGGCAACACGCCAGTCACTCAGCTACGCAACAGAGCCATGATCGGCGATTCCCGTTCTAACCATAGACGCATTTTTCCTGGTAATGTATATACTACCCAAATGTAAATTGAAATTTAGTCGTTCCCGCTTAAAACAGTACGTTTTGCAGAGCAGTGAAGTCGAAATGCTTGATTAAATTTGCCAAGAAGTGAAAACTTTTTACCGAAAACTAGCAAAATGAACATGAGCCTGTGCGGCCAAGTAATATGAATGAATTCGTTACAATTGCCTTACGTCACGTAAATAACCACCCGTAGCTGTATAAAATGTAGAGTACTCAGTAATCTAAATCGTTAACTACTTTTTCTAAACACAAAGTAGAATAATGTGTACTCTAAATCATTAAACACTTTTTTCTAAACACAAAAAGTATAGAGTACATTGTGATTAAAACCATCCACCCATTTTATCTAAACACACAAATTCTGCCTGAGTGTGTCGGTGGCCGGGTGCCTAAATGCATCGTTTATTTTCGAGTTTAGCGCTGCTGTACCATGTCCTTGTTTCACTGCAGGACAGCATATTTCAAATAATGAAAACATGAAATAAAAATTGAAGCACCACTCAATGCCTAGAAAAAAAGTGATCTGAAATGGCATTGCAGAAAACAAGCTCAGCATGTGAATAGCAAGTGGAGCCTTTTTCAAGGCGTTCACAGATGCCAAGAACATTAAAACGGGGTCGACAGTGCAGAATAGTGGACCTCTCACCAAGAATGACACATAAGTGAGAAGCCCGCGGGACGGCTTTATGCTCTTCCATAGGAGAATACCTAGTACTCACAGTAGTTACCCACTTTTTTTTTAAACACGCCTTTACAGGATTGACATCATAATTGGGAGAGCTAGGCGTTCTCCCATTCTAGCGTACATAGGGCTATAAAACAACAACGTTTTTTTTTTTTCTAAGCAAATCTATTCATCACATATGCCCGTGTGGAGAAGGTTGGCAGCGACGGACGCACAAGGAAGACGTTATATTATCTCAAAATATTGCTATGCCGTACACTCGAATCGTTCAAGACATATTTTACACTCTGATTCTAGCCCACACGAAATATTTTGATGTATAAGAGCCAAATACAAATTTTACCTCTGAATATCGACGATAGTGGGCTATATAGATTTTAACGGCAATGCAGATTTAAGGTATTCAAAGGGGCAGGAACACACAGGTAAATAAAAAAAATCACTGGAGCAGGCCCGGCCATATTGTCAGTAACGAAAAATAGCGTTTCACTCAGCTTCAGTCAAAGTGCATTTGGCTTTTTTGAAAATCAAAGTTCATTTTGCTTCTTGAAAAGGAATATGACGACCCCGCATATATGTCGTCGATGTCGGCTCTGGCATGAGAAATTTCGTCGATAAAGATCGCGGTAAATAGGAGGTCCGCAAAATGTTAACGGGGACACAAGTATCAGCCTCTAAACCAGGACTCTCAGGCCTACATTTCTCGAGGTATGCTAAAGCTGCTAATAACGTATCATGCACGCATGCTGAAACATGAAAAGAAAGAGGGTTAGATTCGTTTGAGCAATGTTGCTGGCTAATAGCTTAGAGTGACCCGCGGGCTTGCAAGTGAACATATATATAATTTGCCAGAGAGATCGATGCTGGGATGTTTCCGAGTATTCTGTATATCGCAAGGAAACGTGTAAGGGAGCATATGGAGCTGTTAAATGCATAACTTTGAACCAGAGGACGGTAGCGCAGTCGTTAGGGGCGGGGAACTCAACCATATACGTTGTCCCAGTTGATGCTAGCGTTCGCATGCGTGCGCGTACATATATACAGATGCAAGAACTAGAATTGTGGTGGCAGAAGGTTCTGAAACTTTTGAAGATTCCCTCCCCACCCTCTTGCAACGGCTCAGATAAGAATGAACTATCCCCATTTATGACGGTGCTGCTCGACTGCCGCACACTAGCGAAACGTGAGCATTCCGCCAATGTTCAGTGGCGAAGCCTCCCCATCTGCCCTCGGTGAGAGAGAAGGGGAGGCTGCGGAATCAATTATATGCGCAACAGTACGAGCGAGGTGCATGAAATAAATTCTCGTAATGGTACGGAATTCTCATAGTCAATTCAAGCATTACGATAAGTGTCTACAACGAAATTCACTCACTCTTGGGGCTGCCAACGTATGTGCTCTTTGCCCCACCTCCACGAGGTCAAAATTGGAGGACGGGGAGAATGTGCTCTGCTGCCCCCCCCCCCCGAACCCCACCCCGAAGACACGCGCCTATACTCCGTTCATCTCGTCTCACGCGCTCGTAAAGTCCACCATGGTTTCTGAAATACTATAAACTACCCACGAACCACAACGTTCTCCCTTCTGAGAGCCTCTGCTCGTGACAGTGGACCAGTGGTTATGATAATCGACAGCTCACACGCCGATCGAGGTGTCAAATTCCAGCCGTGGCGCCCGCATTTGCAACAGAGGCGATAATGGTGGAGGCGCGCGTACGCTAAAGAACCCCAAGTGGTCGAAATTTCAGGAGCTCTCCACTACGGCGTCTCTCATAACCACAAGGTGGTTTTCAGACGTAAAACCCTAACGATTATTATTATGAGGGCATTTTCTTCTGTTGGCATCTTTCACAAGAGCTTGTAAAGGAGGAGGAATAAAGTTTATTATAAGAAACCAGCAGGTTTAGGTAGCCAAGCCTAAGCCTCCCATAAGGGGACGTCAACGGCTTGCGTCGACGCCGGCTCATGCTGGGTCGCCCAGGTTCGGTCGTCAAGAGGGGGACTTGTAAACACGGGAAAAAATAACTATCAAATACCTAGCGAGAGCTGAAGTTGGCGACAAGCTTACCCGCGGAAAAAAGTATGAATCAAGCGGTGTGCGCGTGTGTGACGGGGATCGACAGTAGTGGGACCACTTGCGGTGTAATGGAAATCTTTGTCTGCAGTAAGCGCTCGTTTCTAGCCTCGTGTCTTCTCTAGTCTCCGTGTTACCTGCACTTTATGAAACTATATGGTCAGTGACAGCCCATATAGGAATAAATACAAGCTTGTAAACTGGCGAAGAATACCAGCCGAACTAGCCCATTTCATTCCGGGCCCCTAAGTACTTTCTCGAGCGCTAAGTTTTAGACATGTGCGTTCGTGACGTCACGTGCAAGCTTTCCTATTTTAATTACGATATTAACTGCAGCTTTACGTCCCAAAACCACGACGTGATCATGAGGAATTTCGTGATGGAGTGCCCCGGAAATTTTGACGTGCTGGTGTTATCTAATGTGCACTGACGTCACACAGTGCCTCGTCATTTCGCCTCCACTGAAATGCGACCACCGGGCTCGAACCCTCCACCTTCGGGCCAGCAGCCAAGCACCTTAGCCACTGACCCACCATGGCGGACATACTTTCACTTCCTCCCTCTTGGTCCGAGATAATACGCGAGAAAGGCTGTACGAAAATTCAACATTGCCATTTGTACCGTTTCAGAGACTCGGTTGTGTGTCAAAAATGTTGGCGCAAGGCCGACACAGAGTGACTCAACTGATCTCGTCCTGGAGGTCGATGTCGGCCGCTCCTGGCACGAGCAGGCTGCGCTTGTAGTCGTCGCGCAGGTCGAACACGGCGTTCCTAATGCGCACGTGGTACGTCAGCCGGTCGGTCTCCGGGCGCTCGAACCACACGGCCACGCGACGCTCTTGGCCGGTGGTCTCCGATGACGTGCCGTCCGGGGCCTCGACGTACTGCGCCGCCTCGTGCGCGTCCTTGAAGGGCATCGGCGCTGCGCATGGATGCTCTCGGTTAGCCCATGAAAAAAAAGGAAAAATTGGCCCCGTATCTACGTGGTATCTGCAAATGTCGTCGAAACACGATAGTCTTGCGTGTGGAGAGAGTGAACAGAACATTTATTTGATGTTCTGCGCAAGAAAATTGGTGAATGGTATTCTGGAGGCGCTGCGTTAGAGTGCCTCAAGCGGGCAGCGGAGGCTCACGAGCGCATCAAGTCATGTCACACGTGAGCCATGAGTGCCATCTGGCAGTTTCTTTTGGAAAACAAAGCACGTGGTCGTGCGCGCCCGTCTCAGAGGTGATAAGGTGTAGAACGCGAGGCGACAGGTAGGTGCCACCACCATCTCGTCTCAGCAAAGCGTTGGAAACACTTCCCGTTCCGTGCAAGCGTTGCATGGTAAGTGCAGCGTGATAAGTGCTACGGTCCTTAAAATTACTTATGTATGCGTTTTCTAGTAACAGATACATATGCAGAATATATGCATGTTGTTATGGTGCCCCAGACATGCGCAACAATTGCTTTTTAATTGACAATTGCGCAAGCATGAGCGCTCAACATTGAGCAACATTGGTGGTCGCTGCGGATGGCGTCGGCCGTTTCAAGTACCCGATGGCGGTAAGAGTGGACAAACAGACAAATGTACAGACAGACAGACAGACAGACAGACAGACAGACCAAAATTTTTGCGTTGAAGGCCTCCAAAAAAGACTATAGTCTTTAAAACTGCCCGCTCCACTCGCAGAAACAAGCGCCTGCCCTCAGTTACCTGCGTAAAGTGGTCGCGGCAGCTGGTTTTCGCGCGAATGGTATGAGTACGTTTGACATGGAAGCTGCCTAAGACTAGAGAATGTCTGCCTGTGTGGCCTATCGAAAAGTTATCATCATCATAAACCAATATGTGCCACGGAAATGGGTCGATCTTCTACTCACCACTAGTTCACTAAAAATAAAAAAAGGCAACAGTTAACCCAACAGATGGTAGTGAGCAACGGCGCGGAGCCGGTATCAATCCGGCCATAACGTCTATCCGAAACCCTGTAAGGGCCTCACGAAGGCGGAGGAGCGAATCCTCCTTCGCCTTTATACTAAAACTCTATTGTGCCCGGCAATCATAAAACACTTTGAACCCGCTTGCACGGGGAAGTGCCCGCATTGTGAGGAAAATTCCTCTGACATTTTCCACATGGTGTGGGCATGCCAAAAAACCCCAAACCTTACCCCACTACTCAACCCTTCGCGGGAGGACTGGGAGGCAGCCCTGCTCGGCTGCTCTGACCTGACGGCCCAACGGGCCCTGGTCGAGCGTGCCCGGGCCGCGGCCAACGCCAATGGGCTCTCGTAAGAGGGAGCTCACCTAGTGTTTGTACGGGGCGGCACCTTAAGGACCGTTCCCACCGTCCCTGTAAATAACATCTGTAAATAAATGTTTTTCAGCAGCAGCAGCGGAGCCGGGGACCCCATGGGCCGGTACACGCCACAAGAGAATTCAATAGGGAAAGGGAAAGGTTATAGCGGCTGCGCGAAGTACCCGAAGTTTTATCGTGCTTCTATCTGCTACTGCTTCCCTGTCACTAAACTCTCTCCAACCACAACTTATGCCATGTCCCTTGCACACACACCCTCCCCGCCACGTCTACACAGATGACTCCTATACCTCCCACGCATCCGAGTCTGCTTTTGTTGTTATCGACCAGGCTCACCAGATTGTAAAGGTATCCATTTTTTTTGTTATCAACGCTATACCAGCGCCACACTACCAAATTAATAGTTTTTCTCTAGTCAATGCTCTGTCTCACCAGATCTCGTCACCGTTCTCCTCTTCACTTACACACCGACTGTCAGTCAATGCTCGCGAAACTATCCGAAGAAGCTATTCTTGCGGTGTCCATCTAGTGGACATGTCCACTCCACACATGCGGCAAGCCGTGATGTCACTGCACTTTTGACCACGTCGACGCAACTAACACACATTCCCAGTTCAGCGTGAAGAGAACGAAAGTCGATGAAATGTAGATTAGCAGGACTCTCTCTTAACCTTGACAAGGCTGCACTTGCATATGAACGGGTTGAGATGTTTAAATTACAATGCAGGGAACGCATACCCACCTTCGAGTTGCGTCTGGTGGACTGCCGCGTCAAACCCAATTCAAGTGGCCCGTGTACTCAGATTTGGGTGCACGTTAAAGAACCCCAGGTGGTCAAAATTTCCGGAGCCCTCCACTACGGCGTCTCTCATAATCATATGGTGGTTTTGGGACGTTAAACCCCACATATCAATCAATCAATCAATCAATCAACCCAATTCAAGTGCTAACGTGATCGCAGTTCATGCAAGGCCTCCGAGATGTGCGTCCATAAGCGGATCTCTAGGGGCAGGATTCATTATGGCAAAACGCATTCCGCCTTTCTCATTTGTGTGGAGAGTTGGGAAAGCTCCGAGACGTCATGAAGACGTAACAAAAGAAAGACCAGGAACGGGCAGTGCACTGCTTGCCAAGCTCCATCTAATAGGTCCCGACACAAAAGTTTTGGCCCGAATATTTTGATCAAACAGAGAGGGATATTATGGAAGCTTTCTACGTGCATATCAGTGAAGGGTGCGTTGGCGTTTCCTCGATTGCTGTCTCAGAAAAAAAAATTTCCAGTTAAACTGTAGTGCTGCATACGTAATTCTTGACACGTTTCAGAGAAATCGTTCGATGCCCGGATACGTTTTCTTTTTCTTATTCTGTTTTCTATCACTGAATTATCCTCACCAATTTTTTTTCTCGTACACAAGGCTGAAAATGCTGCCGAACGCTTGCCGAGGATTCAGATAACCTGAGCCAAACATAACAATGCAACACGTGGCTTCGAATTTGTGAAGGAAATTCTCGAATTCACCTAGAAATAACTCCCTCCTCTCGTGAAATGATGCGGCAAATCCGAATGATTGCGCCATATACTCAAAGCCCGCGTCCATTGGCTGTTTTGACCACCGTGAGCACGGCCGGACTAGAAGATCACACTGAGAGCAAGTCGCGTGTTTTAAGAACAAAAGAAAAGATGATGCTAAAGGCCATGACGCACAGGTGACGTAACTTCTTTCCCCTGTGTTCTCTGCTTAGTTTCCGGCATGCTCATTGGGACGAGAGAAGACAGAATGCAATTACAGCATGCGACAAACCTTTAACTCCGCTCGTACTTCATGTATTTCGCAAGTCCTGCGGCAGCCGATTCGTGAGGCAGTCAACTACTTTATCGAAACCATTCGATGATTACTAAGAAAAGTGTTGCAAAACGCCTTCAACAGTCGATTTCCAATGCCACATCAACTCACTCCACTTAGAACCGAGCTCCTTGCAGACCCTGGCGGTCAGGTCCGCGAAGAAAGCTTCGTCGGGCGCGAATGCTAGCGTTCCTTCGTTCCAGGACTCGTTGGGACGACCCCAGAACTCGATCGCGTTTGCGCTGTCGAAGAACTGGTCCTTGTTGGGCCGTGCCCGGTACGGCGCCACCGACTCCTCCCACACCGAGCTCAGCATGAAAACCATGCACGTCAGCTCGAGCAGCGTGACCAGGTAGTGGCGTCGCACGCGCGTCAGCCACACCTGGCGCCACATCACCAGGCCCAGCTGGCTCCAGCATCCCGTGGTCTCCATGGTAACCTCCTCCTTACGTCAGGTTTTGAACCAATCGGCGATGCTACCAGCGGTCTGCAATTCATGTGCACAAACGTGGCAACTGAGTAGGTTATTCAAACTCTAAGGTCGCTTAATTCGACAACTTCTAAAGATTAACTACGCATATCAAAGAAATTAGAAACTTTGAAAATTTTTGACATTTATTTCAGCAAAACCAAGGCAGCACAATTTGTCAAGGGGACCATGAAAGAAGCATCGAAGCCTGACAGGGCGTCTATCCCCTGTAAACGCAAAATCCCTTCAAAAATGAAACAATGCTCAGCGTAAAATCAACAATGAACAAATAAATACGCATGACGAAGAATTACTACATGCAAATCACGCGTGTACAAATAAACAAAACAAAGGGGTAACCGTATTGCATCCAAGTACTGACATCAATAAGTTCTTCATGTGATTAACAAGTGAAATATTAATTGAAAAACATAACAAAACAGTCCTGTAAGGCTGGTACGCAAACATCACTGGCACGACGACGTCAGTAAAAAGGTTCCATCGCTTCGTGACTAACAGTGAGATTGTAGCGCAGCTCTAGACGTGTAGTCAATATGTTTTGTCATGATGCTTATTTATACGCAGCTTCCCAAGTACAAAGTAGCAAACGGGAGTGTTCCTCTGGCTAACCTCCCTGTATTTATTTTTATCTTTCTCTCCCTCTCTCTCTTTCTCTCGACGTGATTTTAGCCCAAGATGGTGGCCCCAAAGCATTGAACGCAAACTATTGTGCGGGAAAACTACAAACGTCACTCGTTCTAAACCCTCTCTGGCATAACGTGACGAGGTTTCTAACTGGTCATATACCATACCCCATTCATACATCTCTGTATTTGCTTTTCAATTCGTTTTCATGCTTTCCCTATTCCCTTTCATATAAGAACAGTATGAAACCCGCGGTAAGCGTGCGGAGCCTGTCGCAACTGCCTAAGCCTTCTAGAATGAAAAAGCTGTACCTCTGGGCATGGCAGGAAGGTCCAAAATGGTCAGCTCACGCCTCAAGTCACACAAGCACTCCCCCTCCCCCAAGCTACCCCAATGCTCCCCTCTCCCCCAGCAGTGATGCCACACGGGTCTGCAGCCCCCCCCCCCCCTCTACTATATCCTGCCGATGCCCATGCTGATACCCAGACATTGAAAAGAACAATTAAAAGGAGTAGTAGGAGACCAAGTGTAGCATTTGTAGACAGTAGGAGGCGAAAAGGTATTTGCAAGTTTCATAGCCTATAGGGGGCGCACAGGGTGGTTCATTATGGCGCCCAGAGAAAGTATCGGTTAAGGTCGGAATCTCTGAGCACATATGCGGCCTGCACGATGTTTTTTTTTTTGTTTTTTGCTTTGCGATGGCTTTACCCTTTTTGCAGTTGCATATTATGCGCGGCTTATACGCTTCAGAAACTCGGATACGATGCCTCGAAAAGGTCCCGAATTCCAAACACATCACTTGTTGCGGCGTGAAGGTGTGTAGCTTATATATTTGACGCATTTTCTAAAAACGTCACAGCTTTGCTGCAAAGACGAAGCAATGAACGCGATAGCAACAAATCGAAAGGTCAGTGCCGAATGGCAAGCAGATCAAAACGTGCCCCACGTTTCTTACGCAAAATGAGGCACGAAACGTACTCACAGATACAGAAAAACACGAATAAGCATCTCAGTTGTTACTTCGCTGTGTCTAAAAAACGCTCCCTTTTCGCAAACGATGACTACGCAACGACTGCAGTCACCTATGTGCACCCAGTACCTACAACAGAAACGTTCTAGTGAAAGCCCAACGCCAACCAAGACGTACCTGCACATGCTATGAACGCCACTGCCCCACCCCTACTCCAATACTCTTTTGAAAAAATTACGCTAGCGGCCGCGGAGCGGCGTGACAGTCTACGGAATTTGCGAATACTCCTTGCTGTAAAAGAACTGCATTAAAACGTTGCCTTCGTGCACTACTGGAGCACAAATTCGTGAAGATTACTAAATCGAGTTAGGCGAAAACTATCGCATTTTCAGCACCATTTAATGGCAACTACAGTTTTGGAAAATTCTGTAGTTACCATATTTAGTTATCGGTCTCACAAAAAGTATTGAAATGAACAAAACTGGAGGTGTTTACATGATAAAAGAATGACGATATGTCCATAAGCACGTCTTCCGAGGTCACCTGAGCATTCTTAGTCTTATTGTTCTTTCAATATCCTCTGGCGTTGCAGCGCAACGACTTCATCTATTCTGTTCCACAAATCTGAACCCACTTGTTACCCCCTTTTGCACATAGTGGTAAGCAGAAGTTCAGAAAAAGATGGAAGCTTGACATCAAAAATCCATGCACATGGGGTGCCGCTAGAGCGCACGTTTAGACGAATGTTTTTTTTTGTTTTTTCTTTCAAGGAAACAGTTGTCGATATAGGCGACTTTTGAAAAAGTAAAAGGAAGAAATAAGCGCAGTCCCGTTACTGCCTCCTTCTCAGTGGAGGGCACCACCACAATTCTGCGCACGGAGTAAGAGTAAGGAGGGATTAAAATAGGATATGGAGGAATTTAAGGTATAGAGATAAAGAGAGAAGTAGGAAGAGGGAGAGAGAAAGGCGCAGGGACCGCCACATACGGAAGTAAGGAGAAGATAGGAAATATGGTCCGATCGCAGAAGTCCGAGGACGGGACACCACTCTGCGAGAGCTCTTGTCGGCGTCAGGAGATGGCGTCGGCCAGAGCTGCGCTGTCGTCGGGGATCAGGGGGCACAACCGGTCGGCGCGAAATCCAGCGAATGAGTCCTAGCTCACCGTGTCTATGTGCACGCGTCGTATCTTATGCACCACACAGCCAAGGACATACGATGTGCACTCATGCAAGCGCTACGGTAAATAGTCCACCTATTCCATTTTTTCTGCACTGCGCTCTGGTTTTATATGGTAGGGTTTTGGTAAGGTCCAGGACAAATGGCACCTGCTAAACAAAGCACTCCTAGGTTAAGAGGCGTTTCGCGACTTCTTTGCTAGGGGAACGGCGCATGCGCTGTGCCATCGCGATAAAAGGTGTATCACTGCTTTGAGAAAAACGAGCGCATTTGTCGAAACGTTGGCCCGGCATCCCCCTCCTCCTCTCTTTAAAGGTTTATCTTCGCAGCCGGTTGGCGAACTTAACTCAGTGAATCGAAGAACACGCTAGAGTTCCTCACCAATACGTAAGGCTTACCGTGTCTTCGGTCGTAGTACGAAGAGGATGGTGGCCAGCACGAACGGACAGCTGAGCAGTGGTACGAGTGAGCAAGCCTTTCGGACCACCGTGTGCAGGCGAGCAGCGACCTCTCACAACTCGACCAACGGGTAAGGACGTTGCCTGCTATACTGCACTGTCCAGGAACGCCACGAGTTGAAGACCAAAATGCAAGGCGGTCTGTCTTCTACTTGCGCCTTTGATGAGCGTGTCACGCGCCTCCACGAGGATTACGTGGCGTCACGAGAATTTTCCGTTTCTTCTTCGTTTCACGTGAGGCAGACCAAGCTCGAGCAGGGTTGCTTGTTGTAGTTCCCCTATTAACTGTGATTGATTCGCCCCCACTGAGGGGGGGGGGTGAAAAGGGGCCACTAGTTGAGGGTCTTGTATTAGATCTTCCCTTAAAAGGGCCCCGAAACACTTTTCCGAATAACCATAAAATGAATCCACTGGAAGTGCGTATTGTCTCGTGAATCCGACGCCGCAAAAATTTTAAGAATCCGTCCAGTACGAGCGGAGTTACAAAGATTTGTCACACGCTGCAATCACATTCTCTCTACTCTCGTCCCGACGAAAGCACTAGAAGCTAAGCAGGGAGGAATGGGAGGGGCAAACAAAACACGTCACCGGTGCCTCATGACCTTGAGCACTTTTTTAATTTTTTTCGAATGCGCAATTTTGTCGATGTGATCACGTGCGCACGCGTTGACAAGTAGCGGCCTCCCGCGGCGATCATGGTAACGAGCGAGCGCGCCGCGTTCAAATCAGCCAATCGCTGATAGATGGGCTAGCTACGTTTGATTTTTGGCCATATTCCGTAATTCGTCGAGAGAAGAGAAAGCAATTCTTAGCTGACCTTGATAATTTATTGTGAATTCCAGGCCGCGTGCTTCTCTACAATATTTGGCTCCCGTGTTGTGGGAGCCTCTGCTACCGATCGGCAGCGTTTTCTGACCATGCTGAAAAAGTGTTGCAGGGCCCCTTCAAGGTCGTACTTGCACGGGTCAAGTTTGGTGGGTACCCACTCTGTAATCTTTCTGTAAGCACGGACAAAACATTTGGTCGCTACAATCTGCCCTGTCGCCATTTCGCGATTCCGAGAAAAGGAATACTATATGTGGTGACAACCTAAGAATGAAGACACGATACGTCCTCAGCCATAATTGTATCACCCACATAATAAACACATAGGTGTTTCATCCAATAAGTTTAAGTTTTCGACGTAATATCCTTATATATATATATATATATATATATATATATATATATATATATATATATATATATATATATATATATATATATATATATATATATATATATATATATATATATATAAGGATATTACGTCGAGAGAGAGAGAGAGAAAACTTTATTAAAAGGTCAGTCAATTGCTCAGGCATGGCCCGTTGCCCCTAGCTGTCGGCCGGAATCCCTTGGGACGCGGCAGCAGCAAGGGCTTGACTGATGATGTCGCGCTGGACGTTGGGATCTGGGCTGCAGAGCAGGGCCTCCCAGGATTCTACAGTGCGAGAACCATCGTTTTTACTTGGACATGTCCACACCATGTGGACCAAATTCGCTACGTCATCACAAAATTTACACTGGGACTGGAAAACTGCGGGGTGCCACTTGCTGTAAAGTGCGGGGTTTGGAAAAACCCCGGTCTGTAACTTTCGCCACAAAATCTCGTTTTTCTTACTTAGTGAGTTGTCCGCTCTCGGGTATACTTGCCGATTCAGCCTGTAGTGTGCGACGATTTCATGGTATGTGCGCATAAACTCGCTTCTTTGTTCGGTAACTTGGGAGGTTCCAGGGGTCGACCGGTAGGTGAGACCTCGGGCGACGGAATGAGCCTCCTCGTTCCCTCTAAGTCCTTGGTGAGCTGGAGCCCAGACAAGCAGAATCTGCTCTTTGGGTACTCCTACCATGTTTAATATACGGACGGCAGTCTCCGTCACCCTTCCCGATTCGTAATTTCTCACAGCGTTTTTGGAGTCGCTGATGACCACCCTGATCCCCTTTTGGCTGATGGCCAAAGCTATGGCCACTTCCTCGGCCTCTACAGTCTCGACACCAAGTACTGTGCAGCACGCAATTAGGCCACCATCTCCCCTGACCGCCACTGCCGTGTGTGCCGCTTTGCTTTTATATTCCGCAGCGTCTGTATACGCGACGTCCTGTCGACCAGTGTACCTAGATTGCAATGCCTCTGCCCTGGCTTTACGCCTGCCTTCGTGAAAGTTAGGGTTCATATTTCTGGGTAGCGGAGGTATCTTTATCCTGTCCCTGATCTGTATTGGTATGTCTTTTGAACGCGCTTGCTCACGCGTGGGCTCATAGCCCAATCTCTTTAATATTGCTCTCCCCGTTTTAGATCCGAGTAGTCTTTGATGTTGTGCAGTCACAGTAGCCTCAATTAGCTCATCGAGTGTGTTAGATACCCCCAACTTCATAAGTCTGTCAGTTGACGTGTTTGGGGGAAGTCCGAGCGCGACTTTCACACTTTTCCGGATAATGGTGTCGAGTTTGCCCCGCTCCGCTTGGTTTAATTTTAAATAAGGTGCCACGTACACTATCCTACTTATTATGAAGGTCTGCACTAATCTAAGAAGGTTCGCCTCCTTCATCCCAGCATGCCTGTTTGCTATTCGTCTGATGAGACATGTCTGATTAGAACTGGCTTCCAACCTAGCAAGAGTTTCAGAATTCTTACGGTTCGCCTGAATCCTTAGTCCAAGGACACGGATACTGTCGACCGCGGGGATCTCTGCGCCGTTAACTTACAAGTGGATGTCCACTTCAGGCCTGTTGTGGAGCCGCCGTTTTCCGGCGGGCATGAGGAAGAGTGCTTCCGACTTTTCGGCCGAGCATTTAAGTCCTTTGGGCTCCAGGTACTCCACGATTTTATCAATGGCGATTTGCAGAGAGCCTTCAATTTGGCCGTCACTGCCCTTGTTCATCCATAATGTTATGTCATCCGCGTAAATGGTGTGATTTAAATTCTCAATATCCTTCAACTGTTCAGGCAGTTTCAACATCACAATGTTGAAAAGGGTGGGTGATAACACCGAGCCCTGAGGTGTCCCCCTGTTGCCTAATTTAATGTCCTCGATGAATTCTTCCCCGATTTTTAAAGTGGCTTTCCTGTTCGAAAGGAAGTCCTTGACGTAATCATAAAGTCGCTTTCCGACGTTCAGGGAGCTCAGATTCTCCAAAATTGATACGTGTCTCACGTTGTCAAATGCTTTTGCCACATCTAAACCCACGATAACTTTTGTGTCTCGCGTTGGCTTGTCTATAATTTGGTCCTTGAGCTGTAGCATCACGTCGCACGCTGATAGTCGGGGTCGAAAACCGATCATGGTGTCCGGATACATACCATTGTCTTCCATGTACCTATTGAGCCGCGTCTGAACGACATGCTCCATGAGCTTACCTACGCAAGACGTTAACGATATCGGCCTAAGATTCTCGAAACGGAGTTTTTTACCCGGTTTAGGAATGAAAATTACATTTGCGAGTTTCCACTCCTGCGGTATCGTCCCTTTTTCCCAACACTCCTGCATGTACGTTGCTAGGTTAGCGATGGACCTATCGTCTAAATTACGGAGCATTTTGTTAGTCACTCTGTCCGGCCCTGCCGCTGATCTAGTCCTTAGCCGATTAATCTCCGCTCGCACCTCAGCCAGGGAGATAGGGGCGTCTAAGGCTGCGTTTTCCCGCCCTCCATAATCTGGGAGAGGTTCGGATCCGGCGGGATTAATGTATCTGCTCCGAACTTCTTCTAAGAGTTCCTTCCTAGTACCTTCAAATTGGTGCGCCATTCGTTCCAATTGTTGTTTAGACGCTGTCTTCGTGCTCTCCGGATCTAAAAGGTGACGAAGAAGTCGCCACGTCCCGGACGTACTTATATTTCTATCCATCTCCTGACAGACGTTCCCCCACCTTTGCTTCGTGAGCGTGATGGCGTGCTCTTCAATTTGCCTGTTTAAAGCTGCTATTTGTTTCCTGATACTCCGATCCCATCTCCTCTGTTGGAGTCGGTTTTCCAAAGCTTTCTTTGTCTTCCAAAGATTTACTAATCTCGTGTCTACCACTTCGTTGTCCTCCTCGGTTTCCACCACTTCAGTGGCTTCCTTAACAGTACGTAACACCCCATCGCACCACTCGGCAATGTCGGAAATGGGAGTCGGGTCGCCCCTGAGGTCCCTGAAAGAGTCCCAATTTACGGCCTCTACCCTTCGTTTCCGAGGTGTTGCCGGGCCTCCCTCTACCACTATTTCTATGATCATGTGATCACTGCCTAGGTCCTCGTTTGTGTTGCACCACGTGGCACTAGTGCCGCTCCCCGTCAGGGTAAGGTCGGGTGTGGTATCAACCGCGACACTATTTCCCTTCCTCGTTGGCTGCAACGGGTCGGTTATCAAGTCCAGATTATGAGTTTGCATGTCATCCCACAATTTCCTGCCCTTAATTGAAGCCTGCTTATATCCCCATGCCGTGTGGTGAGCGTTAAAGTCACCGACGATCAGCAATGGGTTGTTCTTACTTTTACGACGCGTAGAAGCGAAGAGATCCCCAAATTCGCATCGCCTTTGTCTCGGAGAGCTGTATATATTTAATACGAACAAGCTAGCGTTTTTCTTTTTTTGGGGTATTAGTTCTATGAGAACATGGTCGATGTGTGCATTACCAATGTCATGCTGCACCGCCGTAACGTTTCGCCTGACCAGGGTGGCCACCTGTGTACTCGTGCCTTCGCTTACATAGGATTTATAACCCGGCAACGTCGCCTTTCTCCCACATTCCTGTAAAGCTATAACATCCGGTCGATCCCCTTTCCTCAGGAATTCCTGCAGAACCGCACGCTTGCGCGTGAAGCCTCTGCAGTTCCATTGCCAAACGGTGTTCTTACTGAATCTGTGAGCCATGATTGCCACTAAGGTGGTTCATCGGCCTGCCTAATACTTCTTGGGCGAGCTGTTCATACGCCCGATCCCTCTTCGCAAATTCTGTTTTAAGTTCCTCGGTAAGTTTATTATCCCGCTGATGCAACTGCTGATTCAGATTTTGAAACATCTCGAACATTCGTTTCTCGAAGGCCTTACGCCATTCATCGTCCTGGGTAGATTTGGCTTCAATGTTTGCCTCCAGTTGCGCTATTTTCATGTCTATCACTGTCGCTACGTTCTCCTCTATTACGGGCTTTTCCGCTTCTTTTGCCCTCTTTTTCGCTGGAGGTGGAGTAGCGCTCTGCTCCTCCGGCATTTTTATATTTTGATTCTGTGGCATTCGTGGTAGGGAAACCGGTGTTGTGTTAGACGACTTAATAGCTATTTGAAGCTCCTCTATTTGCCGACTCATCATTGCTAGCTGCTCTTTAAGCATGCGATTCTCTTCCTTAATGGTTAACATTTCTTCATCGCGTTTATCCTGGGAGGCCCTATCTCCCCAACCCACCTTGCGGTTCGGCGACGTGGGTCTCCCACTGTTGAGGACAGCACTGCCGGAAGTCCCCTCGTTTACTGGACCAGTCATTGGTGGCAGATCTCCTTCTTGTCTTTCCGGTAGTCTTGGAAAGGAACCTGCTCTTCCTCTTGACCCTCTTCGATGCTTCGACCGGCTCCTGGACCGTTCTTTTATATCTTCCATTCTGCACGTTTGTGGATCGGCGTCTTTCGCCTTCCGCTCTTCTCCTTCCATTCGCCGCCAGGCCTCCCACTGTCTCTTCTTTATTGTATAAGGGGTCCTGAAAGCTTCCTTGCATTTCCGATCTGCTGTCAGATGACCTTTGCCACACAGCTTACACTTGGGCTCACATGCATGGTCCTCGGGTGGAGCTGTCATTCCGCATCCCCGGCAGCGAACATGGTCGCTGATACACACGTCCGATCTGTGTCCTAGCTGGCCACATCGGTAGCACACCTCGTATCGTTTCTTATAAAGCACGCACTTCAGCGGTACGCCGTAACAGTACATCCACCTGGGCACTGTCTCATTTTTGAAGATGATGACCGCTGAACTTGAGTTCCCCAGCTTCCTAACACCAAGTATCGGCGGGTTCCTTGAGTTGTCGAAAGCCTCTGTCAGTTCCTCTACTGACAATCTCGGGTCGATACCGCGCACCACACCCCGCCCGCTATCCTCGTGCGGCGCGAGGTACGCCGTGACGTCATAGCTCTTGCCTTCAATCTTGATAGACTTAATCCTGGTCACCTTCCAGACAGTGTCTATGTCTGGAGTGCTGAAAATCAGGGTGCCTTGCTTGTCGTTAACAATGAACACTTCTTTTTCTTGTCCCTTAATCCACGGAATTTGCGCTGCCATGCGCACCGCCTCACTGAGCCTGGTGTTCGGAATTTTTGTGAGCGCCAGCCCGCACTTCGGACGAATGATTATCTTGTAGTCGTTCGCCGGCAACCGCGGTAGGTACGACGCAATCGAGCGCTCCGCGATCTTGTGCCCCAGCTTTTTTGTATGCTGCGTTCGCAGCCGCCGTCTTCTTCCTGTCTTCGCCGGGCTCGGTTCCACTTTCTGCCCGGGCGTTGCCATCTTGGCGTCCCTGTCTGTCACCTCTAGCGGCGTCACGCAGCTCTTTAACATGTTTTCCAACTTTCGTGATCCAGTCAGCGGTTCTAAATTCTTCATGGGTAATTTCAGTACCCTCCACGGTCACCTCCATTGCCGTCGCGTCTCCACAACGGGGCTCTGAAGCGAACGCCGGGGGCGTCGGCCACCGCCGAGCCGCCGCGTTTGTTCACCGCTAGCGTTAGGCTTTGCTGGGCGGAGACGCAGTCGACACCAAAATAGCCATAAAATGCCCCAAAACGTACTCACAGTCCTGAAGTCGTGGTCTAGATGGTCCAGAGAACTTCAGGCAGGAGATTATAGGAGTTGTTTGCTGTAACTGCACAATTTCCACCAGACTAAACAACTTTCCGCGGAGCTGATGCGAGGCACATCCGAACTCCCTGCAGCCCCCTGGTGGCCCCGCGCCTATTACGTCGAAAACTTAAACTTATACCTGGCGAATTTCATCAAAGCATCTGGCATTACTGCTTAGCGAAGCTTAGCATTCATAGTGACAACTATAAATCTTTTGTTTCCGAGATGTGTGGCACTTACATTAGCCCAGAAAAAGTGCGCACATAAAAAAAAGCCAGTTTGCACAACTTCTAAGCAGGACGGGGGAACCGCGTAGAGTGGTCACATATTTTTTCAGGAACAGAACGGCGTAAAAGACGGTTACAACTTGATTATATAAAAGAAAGAAAGTAAATGATTGCCGCTAACTAATTATAACGAAATGTAATATAATTACTCGGAATGGTACACTTTCGAAAAAAGGAATCGATTATATTACAAATTTACAAAAAAATATGTAATTGATTACAAGTAGTTGATCCCTTTTAACGCGTTACGTACAACTCTGGAACAAGTTATGTGTTTAATTACTCGGTGTCTGTGCTCTGGGATGCAGCCACAGGTATGTCTCACTAAAAGAATACTGCCTCGCTAAACATGGGGTAACTCTAATATTTGCCTTCTAATTTATATATTATTTAGCTTTAGCCTAACAGTTACCTGATCTAGTTGATACTGTCTCGGGGTCGGCACGTGGCAGTATTGATTCACCCTAAGTGAGTGATATCTTATTCTTGACTCCGCATAAAAGGGGAAGGGGGTAGGGGAATTAAAGGAAGACTCTGGCGTGCTCGGACGTCCCGGAGCAGCAACCTACTCGCCTCAAACCCGTGGGGGTGCCGCTTTCAGCCGCTGGCGTTCCAGGATTAATGTTTTCATGCGGGATAAACTATGCAGTCTGGGTGCTATCTGTGTCAGGTGTATATGTGTTGCTTATTTCAATAATCTGTGTTCAGTGTGTGCCTGTACCATCGATCACTTCTTTTGATCCTGTTTTCTAGGACGCTCCATTTTGTTATTTAGCTGCAAGAGTTTAGTCTTAACCAATAGGTCATGTGGGTTAGGTCCTAATCCGTAGAAACTAATGAAAAATTCCACCCATTATTAGTCGCCTTTAATAATTAAGATTCATATTTAAATCGCTGGGAAATGGCTGACTGTCACAGGTCCAGCGAATTCCGTTTGGCTGTTTTAGTAAATTTCAATTTTGCCACGGTCGTCTTGTAGTCATGGTGCTTCACTGCTCACTAACAGGTCGCGGGGCCGATTTTCAATGAAAGCAAAATTTTGGGGGGCCACTGTAAACACTAATACGCAGACATATAAGATATTCTATGGCAATGCGTGCACCCACTACACGGCTTTGCGATCACCAAAACCCGGACTTCCTTGAGATGCGTTGGTGCGACGCGCGGACTAGCTCAGAACTCGAAGTCCAACTTTGGGGCCATGCGGCACATAGTGTTTTCCAAAATTAACTAGAGGGGACTCTGGCGCTGCGATCGTTCAGCGACCATGGGAATGATGGGTAGTGCACGGATTTTCGCCTATAGTCTTCGAACTTGCGGTCAGCGAATCGCACCTGTGGCTTGGTTTATTGTTGTGTTTCGGTTTTGTTTCGAAGGAAAAGAACGAAACATTTTGAACTTGGCGACCTGATTTGAAATGGTAGGCCTAAAGGAATAAGGTGGTGAAGCGCGGCTGCTGAACATTTGCTGATTGTTGTTTCGTGACAAACTTCAGGTTCAAGTCACGCTATGCCAAAAGGAAACGTAAAGTACGAATACTAGGCAAATCCGTGTACTACCCATAATTATCATGCTCGCTGAAGCGCCATGCGTCGCCGCTCCCCTAGACACTAGCGCCACATTTCCCTCTAGTGTATACATTTAGGAAACTCTATGATCCCGCAGGCCCAGGAAGTGGTGGAAAGGCTAAACATCACCGCGAACACCCGGGTGGCCTACGCCGTCAATCTGCAGCTTTTAATGAAATAAAGTTTTGTCCATTACACTCCGTGTACTTAGGTTTAGGTGCATGTATATACAGGCTGTTCCACGTAACTTCAGCCATAGTTTAAAAATATACCGGAGCACGTGATTACGACGCGACCAAATGCATGTTGTTCACCGTTGCCTGGAGTTAGACTATTTTTGCTTGTTCTCAAATATTGTTCAATTAGATGTGTTTAATTAATTAAATTTTCAAGAAAAAGATACATAAAAATTCAACGAGAAAGCTTTAGATCAGTTTGCAAAACGTCTGATTAGACAGTTTTGAACTTCATATCTGTTAAGTATTAGTGTTTTTCTGCTATATACAAATGCCCGCGAAATACAAAATACCACGTGACAAACCCGCTTGTGCGCCAGTGCGCGCGATGATTCTAGTGGTCCCTAACGTTCCGCGTACGAACAACCATAGCATTTGCCCCATCGTGCTGTCTCGAAAAGGCCACAACGATGGTGGTGGCTTTACGGTGAACACGTTTTGCTATCAGCCACAACAACGATACCAGCTGTGACTGCTTATCGAGGTCATGAACCGGTGCGAGGGAAGCGTGTCGTTCGTACGCGGAACGTTAGGGAGCACTAGAATCATCGCGCGCACTGACGCGTGAGCGGGTTTGTCACGTGGTATTTTTTTTTGTATTTCGCGGATTGTAATAAGCAGAAAAACACTAATACTTAACAGATATAAAGTTCAAAACTATCTACTTCGATGTTTTGCAAACCGATCTACAACTTTCTCATAGAAATTTGTTATCCGTCTTCGTTACTTCAAAAGTTAGTAAATTAAACAGATCTAATTAAACAATATTTGAGAACACCACAAATAGTCTAACTCCAGGCAACGGTGAGCAACATTGTATTGAGCAACATTGTATTGATCACGTTGTATTTACGTGTTCTGGCATAATTTTAAAATCTGGCTAAAGTTACGTGGGACACCCTGCAGAACCCCAGGATGCGAAAATTTCCGGCGGCCTACACTACGGCGTCTCTCATAACCATATGGTTTTGCGACGTTAAACCGCAACGATCATCATCATACATTTCAATTTATACTGATATTAACTTTATAGCATGGCAGATTTTATTTAGCGGTTGTCATAAATTATCAAACTACACCAATTGATCACTAAGTTGTCTTCTCCGAGCACTGGCAGATGCACTTTGTCATGTATGGGCCGCACTTTCAGTTGACAGGACGACCGAGCCGGGAAGAACTTGCCACGTGCTCTTGAGACTTTTCCCTCAATTCAACTATTGCGCGCAGACAATCACAGTGCACAAATGACGCGACGACCGTGATTGCGAGGTAGAAACGTATAATGAACGACGATTTGCGTGCGACTTCCATACCGTGTCGAAGCAAACCATGTCGAAACTTCGAAACTTACCGCGCTACATTTGATCTTCTCTGCCTTTCCACTAGATGACGCCACGAACGCGCCACTTCGAGCCGCTTTAGGAATCGCTTTCATCGCCGCGCGAATTTCATCAGCAGCGTGCAAGCGAGCATATCATCACTTCCGTGAAAAAACACAGACCTGCATTCGCGGACCGCGCAGATCTGACCGTGTAAATACGAGTGGTGCGGCCAGGAAACGAAGTTGGAAATCGTGGGAGCGATGGTCTTGATGTCTAAGCAGTTAAATCCTGTTAAACCACGATAACTGTGTTGTCCATTTCACGAAGATATACTATAGTAGTTATCAGTTTGTGTAGCGATGTTGGGCGGTTGTTTCCCTGTGGGATGTACCGCTGAGTCGAGAAGTTCTGCCAGCAAGGCTATTTCTCTGTACGTGATTGCAGTCTGTAACGATCCTCTTTCACGTACACGGCCGCAATTTCGCTCCAACAGCGGGGCGCAGTTTCTTTCGATCGAGCATAAAATCAGTTTTCTAGCACCTGCGCGCCACTGTGCGCTCGAGATAGACGGCTTTCGAAAAATGTGCGTCTGACCTGTGAAATCAAATCTGTCAATACACCACCGCTGAGTAGGTCCCGAAAAACATATTATAACCATCATTCAATGGAAAGGACTGTAGAGTCTCTTGTTTTAGTATTTTTGCACTATTTTTCGTAAGTGCCATCACTGACCTGCCGACTAAATCACGCTTATCTTATATTTCCGAACCTGTTCGCAGTATCATAACCTGTCCTGAAATATTATATTGTGTCTTGAGTGCCTCGATGCGAGCGGAGCACGCGGGCATCAAGGCACCCTAATTGTGTCGTTTTTCAGATTTAATCTGGAATAGCCATAGACCATCTTACGTACCAGCCTGCCTCTGCTCAACCGTACACAACGTACAAAGTCACAATATTTTTATTTGGATGTTTCTATTACTAACACTCATATTTTCTTACAATCTTTGAACTGTTTTGATTATGGTCGCATGCCTTCGCTGAAATTCGGAGAGGTTACATTTTGTTGTACTCGCGTGCTCACGTGCCTTCGCTGTACAATGAGCGAGTAAAGCAGTCTGTGAACGAGAACATTTGCTTGGAAAACAAGCCTTACAGGAAAGACGACGTGCATAATATTGCAAACTGCCCATTGTTGTACGCCATTTCAGTTATCGTCACTGTTCTACTTTTCTTCTGTTGAGTTAATATACGTGTTGTCCTGACAGTGGCGGATACAGAGAGTGGGGTGGTAAGGGCGATCGCCCCCCCCCCCCCATAAAGCCCCCCCCCCCCCCCGCCTCAATACAGTGCTTGTAGTCCACCTCCTATCACCAACTAGGACTAATGAGTGAAACCACTGTAAGCATAGCAGTATTCATTCTACGAAAGAGTTTTTTTGCTAGTGTAAAGAAAAAAATCATGACCACGCCCCCCCTCCAGCGTACTTCAAGCACCCCCCCCCCCCCCCCCCGTTAAAATGAGTGGCTGTATATGCCTAAGGGTCCTGACTTGTATTTGTTTTTGCATTTTCTCTCTCCGCATTTTCTGCTTTATACTGTGTTTAGTTATGTCTTATCTAAGTGGCCAATAAAACGCTGGGCTTTTCTTAACGGGGATTAACCAAGTTTAAAGGGATACTGAACCAGAATTGGAAAGACAGACGAAACTTCAAAATTCGACTCGGAAAATGACACTGTTTCGAGGAACGGAGTTTATTTCCCGTATTTTTGAACATTTGGTTGCATTTTGGATAGATTTTCAGTGAGCGTGAGCCGTGACGTCACACTTACCGATGCACGTGTTCTTTTCCTCCCCTTCCTTTTCTCCGCCTCTCCTCTCATCCCACTCTTTCCTTCCCACAAGAGCGCTGGTGCTTTGCCCCAGCCGGAAGCATTGTTCGCTGCTGTTGCTGTTCATACCGGTTTTGGGAGCCGAAGTGGGAGTTCAGCGACGTCTCATTCCTCCAAACGTATGCTCCAAACGTCTCCTTCTCTACTTCACGACACGGCCGTGCCATAAATGGCAGTTCGTGAAAAGCACAGTAAATTCATTATTTCCTTGTAGTTCCTGCCTGCAATGAAGGTTGTCTCTATCGATTTCAGGGTCCAATTTTTTAATTTGGCTCAGAATAAGGGCGGCAAACATTTTGTTCAGTATCCCTTTAATAAGTGTTGGGGTTCAAGAATAAGTGTGGCTACATGGAGGTAGAAATGCAGAGAGGGAGTGTTCAGAGGCGGGGAGGGGGGGGGGGGTATTCCGAAAACCGCAGGGCCAGGCGCAACTTGATATTTCATAGAAGTGTGCCAGCTTGGGCTAGTTGGTATGGCATGATGATAGTTATAGCGCGAAAACAAAACGACGACACAGAGACAAGAAGGACACGAAAGACGCCCGTGTCTTTCGTGTTTCGTAGCGCTCGTGTCTTTAGTGTTCTTCTTGTCTCTGTGTCGTCGTTTTGTTTTCGCGCTATAACTATCGTCTTGATATTTCAGCTTGGAGTTCACAGATAGGGAGGAGGGACATAAAGAAAGCGAATAATCTCGAAGGAGTGTGCGACTTGACACATCATGCCATGGCTGCGCCTCCTCTGGATCCTTCTTGTAACAGGCTGTTTTATTTTGGCTATCGTTTATCACTGATAGTTTTCTTTTGTGTGTGTGTGCGGACGACGCGAAATGAAAGGTTCGATTTATTAAATACGAGGCCTTTTTATTAACATAATTTATGTGTAGTCCCGCAAGGTGGAAGAAGTATCTATCTATCTATCTATCTATCTATCTATCTATCTATCTATCTATCTATCTATCTGCCTGTCTGTCTGTCTGTCCAGCTGCCTACATCTGGGCGCTCTTGTCGTCGCTCTAACTATGCACCAAAATTGTCATGGGACATGAATGAGTGTGCCACTAACACAATGCTTACGTTATTAAACCATTCGCAGTAGTAGTAGTAGTAGTAGTAGTAGTAGTAGTAGTAGTAGTAGTAGTAGTAGTAGTAGTACAAAAATTTATTATATACGTAAACCAAACAGGCTAGAACTCCAGTGCCCTGCAGGAAATATAGAGGGTGAAGAGCGTAGTCAGCCCGGGAGGGTGGTGCCCCTATTCAAGGGCCCCACGGGCACGAGCTATCCGTTAAGCTCTGAGGGTCAGTCGCAGCTGATCCACCAGCGCTGGTCCAGGCAGTAGCGCCTCTTATTCGTCCCCTGTGCTATGGTGTCGTGTTCTTCGCACGCACGCATGTGTGACACACACCTGCCCAGCACGGCTTGTGTATACGGATATGCGCCTCAGGTATATCTACCCAGGAACAGCGTGAATCAACTTTATAAATTTCAACTTGAAAGCCCGCCCCGCCGCGGTGGTCTAGTGGCTAAGGTACTCGGCTGCTGACCCGCAGGTCGCGGGTTCAAATCCCGGCTGCGGCGGCTGCATTTCCGATGGAGGCGGAAATGTTGTAGGCCCGTGTGCTCAGATTTGGGTGCACGTTAAAGAACCCCAGGTGGTCGAAATTTCCGGAGCCCTCCACTACAACGTCTCTCATATGGTGGCTTTGGGACGTTAAACCCCACATATCAACCAATCAATCATCAACTTGAAAGCCCTGGTGAACACGCGTATCTCAGAAAGTCCAGTGCCGGCGTCGAAGGCGTCATCGACGAGCGAAAAATTTCTGTGGGAACAAGTAATAAAAATTTTATGACAACTTCATAAACATTCGTTACGCAAGCTATTGACGTTGCTCAGATACGCGGACGACTGCTTATCGTCATCAGAGCATAGCGTGCGCAGCATTGAATCTTTAATATATATTTGCTATGCTTTAAAGAAATGGTGGCGCAACAGATACTAGCAAGGAAAAGAAGAAGGAGGCAGGATAGAGCACAGAGTTTCAACTGGTTTATTTTTCTCGCATCACCCAAATATATATGCTTCCAGTCTTCATTGCTAGTATCTGTTGCACCACCATCATTTTATTAAGTGATGCACCAACTCGCCCCACGTCATACTTTGCTAAAGCATATTTGCTCTGACGTTAGTATACACCTATGTAACGTCAAGCCACGAGCAACCCTTAGTGCGTCAGTGTAGTTGAGGTGCCTGTCACGCCCACGATATGGGCACAACCACTCAATGTACACAGTCGTTCTTTATAAAAGGGAACGCATGATCACGTGATCTGCTCTTTATAACGGCAGCCTGCAGTATCTTGCAAGCGCTTGTCCAGAGGCCATAACTTGTCGTTTTGTTTGCAGATAGATGACGCCGAAAGCCAACGTCTTTTCTTTCGATGTCGGTTGATGATGGTGCTGTAGGCAGCCCCCGCAGGGCTGAGACCACGCGCTCACATGTTCCCTTTCATAAAGGACGGCAGTGTACACAAAGGCGCTATGACCCACCTCGTAACATTTGGCTGACAACGACAAATCCGGCATAACTTGCTACTCACTTGATGCTTCGCATGAAATCTGCCGGAATAAGTATACTGGAATATTTCCGATAACCAACCTAATGAAGTAATTAACAATCAAGTCAAAGAGTGCATATAGGGGAGATTATGTAATTGTTCCACTGTGGTGCGGAGTTTGTAGATAAATGGAAATGAATATGAAGTGAACGAAAGAGAAAACACGTTGCCGTCGATGAAGACCGGGCCCTCAAACATTCGAATAACTCCTCTCAAAGGCTAACGCTAAGTAGCATCGATCTGCGAAACTAGTGCGCTGCAATTGCGCTCCCCTTGCTTTGCACGTTCTTCTAGACCAACTATTTCTTTACCTTTGGAGGTGTCGCTGTTTTTTCAAGATCGGCTGTCGAAAGTGCTTGGACGGACGCTCGCGCACCGCGGCCGCTTGCCCCCACGCCGCCCATTGTCACCACCCGAAACCGCTCGTTGGAAAAACCGCAAACTGCCAGGGTTTTTCTTTTCCTTTATTTTCCTCCTGCGCATCTCCAAAGGAATCTTCTGTTCCGGTCGACACAGTTGACGGTACTGACATGCTTCGGTCGTGGCCACCCGCCGCCTTTTATGGCTTTCCGGGGTGTTGGACACGAGCTCTACACACCATTCGCCTCTCTGCGAGGATCGTTTTGCGGTAAACGAAGGCGTGGGAGAGTGCTCGGAAGCTGCAGGCCACGTACTACAAGCTATATAGCTGTCCTGTGTGTTCGTCTTTTACACTTTTTTTCTTTGTTCTCGAGCTTGTTGCACTCGCTTCTGTCCATGCTGTGTGAGACACGCCTGCTTGCGTTCTCTGGCCACGTGCATCCATTGTACAAGGGCACACAGGGCCTTTAATTGGTGCTTGACCCACTGAGAGCAGCTGCGGCGTTTCGCTGCTGACCTCAAGGTTGCGGGCTCGATCACGAAACCCTGGCGGCGTTTTGTTGGCGATGCCTTTCGAAAAAGAAAGGACATATAGAACCGAAGTTCGAGCCATATCTATAGTTGGCGTTGATTCCCTTGATATCTGTTGTCGTTGCCTCACAATATCGTTAACCAGAAGTGATACGATATATAGCTTGTATAGTGTTCAGAAACACGCCACAGATTTTTTTGGCAGTGCGTATATCCCCTTTAAGAGCCTACATTACAATGACCCACCGCTGTGGTCTTGTGGTTATGGCGCTCCACTGAACCCGATCGAACATCGCGGGATCGAATCCCAGCTGTGGAGGCTGCATTTTCGACGAATGCGAAAATGTTCGAGATTCGCGTGCTAAAATTTATGTGCACGTTGAAGAATCCTATAGGTGGTCGAAACTTCCAGAGCACTCCTCTACGGCGTCTCTCACGATCATATCGTGGTTTTGCGACGTTAAACCCCTAGTATTGTTATTAAGGATGTATTATACGCCCCTTCTCGCGAAAAGATTCCCGGGGCTCCTCTCTTCCGCACAGCGCAATGTTCTTCGTCTAGCTTATACTTGCGTCTTCTCCCGCGAAAAACTCTGTGATGGTCCCTTTCGATCAGGAACGTTCTTTTTCGATCCCTCGTTCCGTTCGCGACGCGTATGCACACAGTGTGCACGGCCATACATATGCGAGGAACAGCACGCGAGAGTGGTGACGGTTCATTATTGTTTCGGGGGAGAAAACTGCCCAAAATATGCTTTTTTCTTTTTATTTATTTATCGCGATTGTATACCTGTATAAAATTGTATTTTTCACCTGTGTGAACGTGCATGTGTGCCCCGTTGCTGCTACCTTCACTGGAGTGGGCACTTCGTCAAGCGGGCTGTCGCTTTTTTTCCTACCCCCACTGTCATTATATTTTGTACTTAATAATAATAATAATAATAATAATAATAATAATAATAATAATAATAATAATAATAATAATAATAATAATAATAATAATAATAATAATAATAATAATAATAATAATAATAATAATAATAATTTATTTCACCCTGACTGCCTTACGGCATTGTAGAGGCATGGCCGCTGGATAAAAAAAACATTGTTTTTTTTTTATCAAGCGGCCGTGGTAGAGAGAAGCGGGAAAATATTGTAACGCGGACTGAAAGAGCGAGGAAGAAGAAGAGATCGAACGCGCTCGAGCGATGGTGATTCGGCAGTGACGGTAGAGCGCTGACATTTTTCATTGTAAATAAACCCATCACATCCGTAACAGCTTTGGTGGAGGTGCGGGGTAACCCCAATGGATTTCGAGTCCAATAAAAGAAAACAACATTACAGCTGACGCACTTATGAAATATTTGCAAACTTTTAGACTGGATCGGCCAATCTTCACGTTTCCCTCCGGCATTTAACCCCCCAAACCCAATGCTCGGTGCCAGTTGACTTAATTTTCGATGATATTTTTCCGAAAAATGCCAAGTTATTTCCAAAGCATGTTCTGGAGGGCCTCCTTCAAAACCATCTCAGTCATTTTCCTAAATACGTAGTAATTTCGACGGACGCAACGCAAAATCTTCAGAAGGCTGGAGTGGGTATTTTTTCTCATCAGCTTAATTGGTGTTTTGCGCTCCAATTGCCTGACTTCACACCAATTTATCTCGCAGAATTCCTGGCTATTACATTGGCTCTTCGAAAACTAAATTATCAGCAATCAAAAGCTATTATTATTTCGGATGCTTTGTCTGTATGTACACATCTCACGTCCACAAAGAAGTCTCCTCTTCTCAGGATATTTTGGTCTCTCGTACCGCATAGCTTATCAGAAGTTCGGTTTATTTGGGTCCCCGGGCATGCTGGAATTGAACTAAACGAAATTGCCGATTCGCTCGCTTCGGCATCTTTAAATTTCCCGGTGGTTCTAGTAGCTCCACAGTTTCCTTTTATTACTGCCGAACGATTCAAACGCCTGTTAATCTTAAAAATCAACGAAACGTCGCTTCTACAATCTGAAGAATTTCGGCACTTGCAATTCACATGGAACACCGCAAAATGCCTTTCCCGTCAATGTGAGGTGACCCTCACAAGCTTTCGCTGTAGAGTTACTCTGCTAAATTTTTATCTCAACAAATCAGGATTTTCATTAACTAACCTACGTGTAGTTTGCAATGAATCGGAAACAATAGATCACTTTCTTCTCACATGCCACCGCTTCGCCTCACTGCGCCGAATAATTCTTGAAAGAACGATTGGTATGCTCGGATTGCCAGTCAATACATCCACCCTATTATCGTTTGGAGCCAGTCAGTTGGGTGTGGGCCGCAGTGCTATTCTGTCAGCGCTACATAAATTCATTCAGGCAACCGGAAGGATACGCTGCTAGTGATACAGCCAGATATATCCAATTCTTTCTCCCCCTTCCTCATTCTTGTTAATTTGTTTTATATATTCTGGTTTATCGCATTCTTCTGAAATTTTTCACGTTTCTTCAAAGGAACATAATTATTGTTCCTATCTAATTTCTCTTTATTTTTTAGCAAGCGTTGTAAAAAATGATCTATTATGAGGTACAGTGTGGCCAATCCCCCATGCATGACCTACTACACTCCTGACCTGTTCAGATAGCGGGGTTCCTATGGGAGCGCGTGTCCCCGCTCTCGTTCAATCGCTCGCCGTAGGTGGCGCTACCTATAACCTGTTCGTCTGCTACTGTGCGGCCGGCAGGAGGGCGACGGACTGATACCATGCGTCTGCTTCTGTGACAAACTGCCTATACGTGTGATTGTTTTTTGCTGAAAAGGCTAACGTGTGCTATGTGTTACATTTTAGTAGTTAGGCTATACTGGTTGATTGACTTCTAAAGCTGTATATTTGCGTAGAAATGTCTTGCTGCATGGTTGTTTTTGCCATTCCAGCCTAAAAAAACTTCAATTTAGTATTCATAAAGCTTTTGACTAATAATGTACTCATTGGTAATAGAATATCAAACTGATTTTAGGTTGTTTAGGACGCGTCAGGTGAAACGCAGTGCCCCTGTTGAGCACTTACCTTGGACACTCGCCCTGGACAGGTGTTACACTTGTAGTCAATTGATAGAAGAGAATAATGCACATACGCCCACGGACGCATATCAAGGAGAGACACAGGAATTGAAGCTTTAACTCTTACTGTGACCTACACAACAAAAATTGTGCGTCAAATTTCGCTACGGGAGTTTGTCTGCTGGAACGGGGAGCGCTGGCCGATGCGCGTTTCTATGATTTTATATGTCCGTGCGATGAGACGATATGGTAAAGGCAGTGATGTGCCTATCGAGGGCAACACATTGCGACCCCAATAAAGTTTTTATCGTCATCATTATCATCATCTTGTCGAGCATAGTTAATAATAATAATAATAATAATAATAATAATAATAATAATAATAATAATAATAATAATAATAATAATAATAATAATAATAATAATAATAATAATAATAATAATAATAATAATAATAATGTTTTATTTTTCATCAATAGTTTGATGAAGGACAGCGGCAGGTAAAAGCTGCTCTTCGAAAGAGGCAGCTTGACATAGGCCCACAGACGCCTTTAGCACGACAGCACTGGCAAACAGTTAGCAATGTTATCTAAGCAACAATTACAAAAATATCAAGTTCAAATTCTAAAAATAAAAATAGCAACCATGATAACAATGTAGCAACTGCAAAGAAATCTTGAAAACTATACATGTGTATATCGTGCAATTGAGTTCGGGTACAGAGTAAGAAATCTATGCCAGCTTTCACATATTTATCAATTAACGTAGAAACTGTGTAGAACAACCTATCTGTGGAGTAGTTTGTTCTCGAAGTTTTTATTTTCCATGTTTCTTTATGTCATGTTTCGAACAAATTATTTGGCTGCAGTTTCGAGAGGTCGTACAAATAATGTCGACTTTCTTGAAATTGACGCCTGACCACCAATGCTAACTTAAAATCGTAGAGACGATGTAGGGGTGGTATTCCAGCCTGTTGAAACAATTCACTTCTGCGAGCATCATACGACCAGTAAAAAATTATTCTAATATACGTCTTTTGCATCAGGTACAGTTTTTGTAAGCGCGTGTTAGTCGTAGTCCTTCATGAACATGGCCTCTTGTGCAGTTTCAATTGGGTTTTCAGAACTATATACTTCCCCAGGCTCCGCTGATGCTCGCTCTTCTTGAGAAGAATCTGCGTTGGACGTTCCCCTGTTAAGCCGAAAAAATAGCGAAGCATGACAGATATATTGTCCCGCTAAACGCATAAGGGAATACTGCTAACATTATTCTTATCCGTTGTTGTGTTAGACTTCAAGTTTTACTTACAGTATTTTTACTTGTATGGGTGCCAGCGTTGTTTCCCCCTGCGTTCGTTTTAGCCGCTTTTTCCGCGGCATTGGATCTTGCCCACGTGGATCAGGAGAAGCGGGAAATAAGGAAGGCACGGCTGTGGGCTTCAACATCTTCCTTTTCGTCACTGTTCTGTAATCTTCAGCGGTAAAATGCAGGCTGCATACCTTCGACCGGTCGCTGGGCTCCCAGCGATGCTTTCCTGAACCTTCATCAAAGGTAAAGGCGTATACGCATGGCTAGCAAGATTGCAAAATAACAGTCCATAACACCTTTTTTGTAATTAATTTTTCCAAAATGTAACAAGCCAAATGGGGAGGTTAAGAAAAAGCATAGCCACGATTTTATTCTGGGGAAGTACCTGTATACCCATTTAGTGCATTTTCATATTTTCTCGCAGCCTTTGTAAATGTCTTTTTAGATGACTACATTCGTCGATTGATGTTTAGTGATGGTACGTGGTCGAGTCCAGTGGCATACTTGAAGCCCTTTATTCGAAGAGCTCATTGGCTATACAAGGTTTCATAACAAAGCTGAATTTCCTAATGGCTGCTCAGTAACGAAGCGCGACCCAATACGACAGAGCCGAAACCGAGGCGCACTTGAGCGCCTTGGTCTTGGTTTAGAGCGCAAACCTCTAACCTGTACAATGACTCCGCCGTTGACGACGATGACTTCAGTGGTTTTTGTTCTTTTGCATTCTCCAAAACGAATCTTTGTCATGCATGATGTAATCTCAGATGCAGCACGCACATAAATAGAGTATCTGTCGCTGATTATTCCAGGTTCCTCATTTCGGTTTCACCGGCTGGGTCTCTTAACCCTCACAGAGCCGATGGGCTCATTGCACGAAGGACTTCAATTATGTCATTATACCCGACCGCCTGCCAGCCCTATATAGAGTGAACAGTTAATCGCCACATTTCGTTACCGGCGTAACGTTTCTAATTACCTTAAGTAAGCTTATACAGAAACGAACAAAGCTGTATGGGAAGATAGAGGTTTGAGATGAGAAATACATTTGACCAAATTCGGTCGCTAACTTCAGTGACACCCAGTGTTCAAGAGTTGTCCATCGCTAAACACACACACACACACACACACACACACACACACACACACACACACACACACACACACACACACACACACACACACACACACACAGAGAGAGACAAACTGTGGAGGCAGCACGTAAATATTTCATATCATTAATTTTTTTATGGATTTCGGCGGCATTTGTTGAGGCAGCCTTCGGGAAGGGTGCTCGAACCCCTCGCAACCCACCGCTACGCATTTTTACATAATTTACAGATTTCGTATATTTACTTTTTTCTTGTGTGCTATATTTAAATTTCTTGGCACTATTTGTGGAGCCTGCCATATTAGCCGCGGTACTTTAAAAAAGCTTTCATGTTTTTTAGCTCAGTGAATTAGCATAACACACGGAAATAAAGTTTACTAAAGCACCCTGGTGCTTCTTGCTAGCTTGCAACTCGTTCTGAATTGAAACGACTCTCAAAAACACAAGACTCACCTTTTCTTCCAATTGCCTCGATCCATTCTTCCCGTATGTCTGTGGCAGGAAACTCGTGAAAACTTACTTTACTTTGTTTGCCTTGTTCCGATTTGCAATATGGCACGCAGCAATACACCATACTTACATTTGAGGTGTCAGCTCATCTAAAAAAAAAAAACTGCACGCGGCCACTATTAGAGCTGACTACTGCAGCTATCTGCCGTCTGCAAGTTTCTGCACACGACCTACTGTGTTTCTGCGTATCTTCTGCAATTTGTGTATGCGTATCGTCTGGAACCATCGTGATTCAGTGTGAACAATGAATGCCTAACAATAGTTTTTTTATCTCGTTGGACTACGTTTTCATTCAAGAAATATTTTCATAATAAATTTTCCTTCATTTGTAGAAAAGTTCCCGTCTGCTTGCCACTGTGACCCTTTGTGTGCTTTTTTTACGGTTCTATTTCTGCTTCAAACGTCCACACGAATGCAGCCAACTCTGACGAGGAATCATATCGCTTTATTTGCCATATTTTACACATTCATACACAATTCATGCACAATAAGAACGATTTGCACTGCCACAGCGATGGCTGAAGCAGACGACAGCGAACAGGTGCTGCCTAGCGCCACGCCGCTCGTAGGTGACGGCCCTAGCGGCAGAAGGTATGAACTAGAACGTGGGCGCTGGAAGAGGTGCTCTCTGGGCAGGTCAGGAGTGTAGTAGGTCATGCCCCCATGTGGGTATGAGCCAAGATCTCCTAGGAGACAAGACAAGACAAGACAAGCTGACGCACTTGCAATACCATCAATATAGGATCGCGATAAAGTTCATGAATGCGTAAGTAACAGGAAACCGCAGTGCATGCATAAAAAGCTTAAGTATACGAAAGAGGGGTAACCTCGCCACGTAGGCATTAAATAAAATCAAAGTAATAACATTTCGTAATCTGTCAGGGCTAGCAATAGGCTAGCAATAGTGACGAGTGATGGAGACAGGTGATTCCAGTCACGGCATGTTTTCGCATGTAAGCAATCAGAGTACGTTGACGTGTTACGATCAACGTGTCCATTGTTATTGGGATCGAATATCGCATACGGCCAGCGTAGAGGTGCTGGTGGACTTTTTGGTCGAACAGACACCATCCCTAGACACCGATTATCCCCTTGTACCCCCGAAATCGGGCTGCGAGGTCATCGTGACATGGTCGTTCGAGAAACAGCCCAGTACTCGGGTCAGAGTACGAGTGGAAAACAGTTTCTCGTTTATGCTTGGGGGTGTTTCAGCTGAAGATCGCTAACCTGGAGATATAAATCAGGGGACATGGGTTCCTCGCTTTAAAGAGTTTTGGTGGATAAAATAAGAATTGAAGTACTCAGGCACGTTGCTGTTGTTACGAATGCGACTGAATTGGCTTGCATATGCAAATAATATGCGTTCGTTATACGTGCACCACTGGAAATGCATTAGACTGCAGGAGTGTGGGGATAACAGTAAGTTTCGAATAACGAATGAAATACCGTCCCACTTCACCTAGGTCGCCGAGGTAAATAGATCGCTGCTTGAGAGAAGAATTTCGCGATATACCCAGTCAATTTGAAGAGAAGGTATCGCTAAATTACATCGCCTGGCAAGGAGGAAACATGTTGACGTAGTGGATCTAAATCCTTCAGAAAAGTATTTAGATCCTTTACTATCTCCTATATTAGGGTCGTTTTACTCGTATTCTGCTGCCTCTGAAATGTTGCCATTCTCACGCCCGCACTATGAACATTCCGCGGTGTTTTTGAAAAGCCCGCGCTTATGAAGAAACAGTGTGGTACAAGCTGACTGGCTGCTGCTGATGCAGGCGAAGCATTTTTTTTTTCCTTGAGCCTCATTTACAATTTTTGTCGGTTTCAACCTCATACGCTTTAGCACTCTTTATTTTTTGTCATTGCACAAAACGTTTAAAGAAAAAACTGTGGGCATATGCAAACTTATTACATGGTTGCAGCCACCAGGTTGGGCAACAATGGGATTCACTTGCATATTAATTTGTTCTTAGTTGCCAATTGTTTTCAGGTCTTCTCGTCAGTTCAAGCAGAAAGTATGTATAGAGCAAAACTACAGCAATTTTATATGAAAGTCAGTTAACTTGAATAACTAAGCAGGTGAGATAAGAGTGAAGCTGAAAATAATCTTTGTTGTGTTCGTCACTAAGGTTGGCCTGCCATTGAGTAAGCCAACTAATATTTTGTTGTAATCTTTACATAAAACCCTGTCGTACATTGCAATTTTGTATTTTATAAATAAAAGCTTAGATGAACACTGATATGACGACCTGACCTGATTGAAATAGTGTTAGGTTTCTAGTTTCGGTTTCTGTATTTCGCGCTTAGCCGCTCACATGTTTAGGTACTTTAGCGATATGATTGTATTTAATCGAGACTTAAGCTGTGGCACGGGTATTGTCTATTTCACACTTACTTCAGCTGATCTTGATTCCAAAAGGCAAAACAAATAATGCTTGAAGTTGGGGGAGTTCAATTTTAAGAAAAAAGAGAGCAAATCTAAAAACCTGTTTTTAATAGGTGAAACAACATACCAGGACCGTAACTTGGTGAGAAATACAGCACATAGAATAAAAAGGTACGCTCACAACAATTCGGCGTTATTACGGAAAACGCCAGGGCACTTGGGCGCCTATAAGATCAGAAGCAGCATCTCCCGAAATTATGCGAATGCTGGTGAGGATGTTCTTCCAGTTCTATCGCAGCGTTTTCTAAACAGTCTACGGCATTCACAAGAAGCTACAGGCCTTATCTTAATATTTTTTTTTTACCTAGCGGATTCCTCGACCCACGCTATTTTAGTGTATGACCTTCATGTCTTTCCGACGCAAAGAGCAGCTAAAGCGTTCCCCAGAGCATCACCTCGTTCGTGAAGCCTGTGACAGAAATTACGAGTACAGCGCCCGGTGCTGTCAAGAATTGTACGGGCGATCAAAAGACCCGCTAAAAAGCTGTGTTGCGTAATTTTCCCGCGGTAAACAGTTCCTTCGCGCGTTTATACCACACGGCGAACCCACCCGATGCGACCGATGGAACCAAACAGACAGAGAAAGAGTGTAGCACAGCTACTCCACTAATTTTCACTACAATCTTGTTAACAAAGATGGCCCTTTTAAAGCTTAAGCGTCCAACAATGTAAACGTATACAACTATAATGTATTGTCAAAAAAGCGATATTGTTTATTTTTTTACCTAACAGATGGCGCTAAAACAGCTAAGTGGTTAAATACTGACTCAATTTTTGGTAGCAAATGAACGGTGATGTTGTTTGTGTTGTTACTTAACTCTACGCAAAGAAGGGGGTTGGGATGCAAGCTGACCAATAGCGAGCCGACGCTGCCTCGTCACGTGACAGCCTATCACACATGGCGCTTGCGATCATGGAGGCAGTCCATGGCCGTCGGCCCCTGTGCACCATCGCGGTCGTCTCCGGGCGACCCGAGGTCGTCGATTAAGCATCCATGGAGTTACGGCTCCACAGCCCCGCCGGCGCCGAGCCGGCGGTCTACCCCTGGCCACTTTCCACCTCGGTAAGTAACCTTCATCGTCCATGGGAAAAAGTGCTGCTACCGAGGGATAGCAGTAGCCCCCTTCTCTCTCTGCGGGTCCCATTGGAGGGTTAGGCCTAAGCTCGCTTTCGAGCCTCCGATACTGCGACTTGAATACGTGCCCGTCCGCACGTAGTAGCCGATCGGCTCAAATTTCACGGCCCAGCTGTTTATAATTGACGCGTCGATGTCATCGGCTCGTTTCAGACCCAACCCCGCAAGTTCTCTGCGGGCCCGACGGGATGATGCCCGTGTCTTATGTGTGTGTGTTTTTTTCTCTCTTTGCCCCGTTCGCAGGACAAGCATGACGGTGCCATCGAAATTGTCGAGACGATTCGGTGAGTCTGCGCGGCCAAATCATCTATTCACGTTTACAACTATGTCGTAGCCGCTTAGCGTGGCGTTTATCCGCGCGGAGCGGCTTGCTTGCCTGCTCGCGCGCGCCTCTGTGCGTGCGTGTGAACTTGCGTGCAGTGCCGAGGCAGCTTGAGTGGTGACGCGCACGGATTTGGTTGGCGGTCGCACATCGGCGCGGCTCGGGCAGGTGATTGACTTCACGCGTCGCTTGCTACGAGCAATGCATGAAGGTTGTAGCTCTTGGTGTGTAAGCGCTACGGCGGGCTTCAGTTGCACCTGCGTCGCCGATCGTAAACAATCGTCTTTTCTGCTGTGACGATACAGTGTAGCGCGTAGCGGCTACTCGCCGGCCCTCCTGCCTGTTACGTTCTTGTCGTCGACTTCGTCGCTACCTGGACGCACCTGCCTATTCGCGGCAGATGTTTGTTCGCCGTTTCGATGCTTGGTTATTTGATGGCGCGCATCGAAAAATTCGTATTGTGTTTGATCGAGGGTTGCGAGCTTGCAGCCAGCACCGAACCTGTTAAAACCGCCCGGCTTAGAGAGCGTCACGCATAGTTTTTGTCGCAGCCTAGCGAAAGTAAGAACGACTTCATTTTTTTTATTCATCGTGACGTCATCGATGTCGTCGTCCTGTTGCGCAATGATTTGGTGTCGCGCAAGAAATGGTTGATCGTCCGATTGTTTTGGTTCTGAACGTGTCGCTTTCGTTCGAATTTAGTGCTTTTCTTTTGTCGCATTTATGTACGCACGTAAGGAATGGACCATTCTTGTGAAGGATACCGAAGTGCGTGGTAGTTGCAGGAAAATGCAGCTCGGACATTGTGCGAGAAAAAGTAGATGCGTCGAAGGCGAGATTTGTGTGCGCATCTGTTCCATAAAACTGGGACACGTGGCGATTTCAGGTGGAAAATAGTATTTCCTGTGTGTGTGCTGTGATTTAGTGGTGCAGATTGTCAATTAGTTGTAAACAAAATGCAATCATTGGAAAGTCCTGATCAGCAATTACTTCCAGTAGCATTTTCTCTCCACAAGATTTTTGAGGCAGTCACTGTGAAACTCGCAAGAATGACGGCTCTAAGGGTGTTTTGTTTAAGGCATCTGTCGAGTGATCCATCTCATTGACGCCGATGTGTCTTGCATAAATGTTACCATCTCAAAAGACAGCATTGTAGACTAAGCGGAAAGGTTGCTGCTCACACTTGGTGTCTGCGGTATACATTCCACAGCAACTTTTTTCTTTCCCCTGTCCTTTTTGCTATTAACAGAATCGTAGAATTAGAAACGACCGCAGCTGCCTACTTCTTAGTGTTGCTGGCACCTGCATGAATGAGGAAGCCATGGAGACGACTAAAGTGCCTTAACGATCTTTAAGTATGCTGCAATTAGGCTCTTACTTTGCTGCAAGACATATCTGGGATATGTTGGGTCTACAAAAAAAGATGTAACTAGGTTTTTTGAATCAGCTGCTCGTCAAAACAGCAGCATACCTTCTGGATCTGTCCAGTTTTCGATGAAAGGGACAAAGTTTAGTTTTGTTCTACAATTTTCATGATATTTCGTCAAAACTCTGGCAAAGTTTTTTTCTTGTTGGTCTTTGAAGCCTTTTGATTGGGAAATAGTGGGAGGGGAGGGGCGCCTGCGGGGTGAAACACCACCTACAGGTGAAACAACAGTCTTTCAAGATTAACTGTGATCCGAAGATAGTGTTACTTTGTAGTTTGTTTTTTGCAGCTACATGCACTTGGGTCGTTTGCAGCCCACATTCTCAGTGCAATAGTTTTTTTTTATTTATTCCAGGCTATTCCATTCCACGTGTTAGTTTGTTTTCAGGTCAGCAACTACATGCGACTCACTCCACTTGTATCTCTAGTAACGCAGTTGTATGCCGATAACCATTAATATTTATGCAATTTCTGGCAGAGTGTTGTTTCTGCTACAGCTAATGCCATATAACGGGCAGGGGCACATTCAGTGCATTTATTTGCTGTACTTTTATGTGTAGCACAAAATTTGTTTTAGTAATCGGTATTAAGAAGTTTTACATAAGCATTAAAGTTTTGCTGGGCTATGTTAACTTTTATGTGTGCATGGTTTCTAGTTTTTGGTGGTATTTGAAATTGGAGCTAGTTGGCTTTTCCAATGGTGGGCAGGCTTTCGTAGGAAGCTTAAGCGTCCAGTTCTATTTGTTTGGTCAACAATGTGCGTCAATCGGAATGTTGTTCAGGGCATCACTGCCTCTGTTTTGGCGCTGCCTTTTCCCACATTGTCAGTGGTCCGAGTGGCCAGCGTTATCAATGAGGTCAGGCCGCCACCGACGGTCGATGATAAGAAAGTGATGGAGTTCAGCAAAAGACAGTGCAGCTCTGTCTGACTCCTGTGTTGGTATTGTTTGTGGAAAACAAGAAATTTTATATTCTGACATTGGTAACGACGATAAATATGCAGGATGGGCAATCTTTGCAGGCATTAAGCTACACGGTGTTCAATGTGTGAATCTAGGATAATGTACGTTTACAGTGATCTCAGTTAAGCATTTTTAATCCTTTTAGTGAGCCCTGCGGGGGTGGTCTAGTGGTTGACGTACTCAGCTGCTGACTTGCAGGTCGCGGGATTGAATACCGGCTGCGAAAGCTGCATTTTTGATGGAGGCAAAAATGCTATAGGCTCATGTTCTCAAATTTGGGTGCACTTTCTTTAGAACCGCAGTTGTCGAAATTTCCAGAATCCTCCACTACCGCATCTCTCATAATCATGTGGTGGTTTTGGGACCTTAAACCCCACTTATCTATTTATCTAATTTCTTTTAGCGATTCATTTACTGTAATGAAAGTAGTAAACATGCGGCTTGACCAAGAGAGAAGAGGCTACGACGAGCTACCTCTACCCGTGCGGCTAGTTAGTCCTTGTGGTAATGAAGCCTGGGTCCAGTTGTCACAACTCCTGCCTTTAAAAGAACCTCATTTGAATTGGTGGAGATGCTGGGTGTTGATTACAAATTTAGCTGGTGTTTTAGTGACCTCAAACCAATGTGCAGGCAGACGAAAAAGTTTATCAGTCCTTCTATCTATCTTGTGTGCAAGAGGAATGTTTAGCTACCAATAGGAAAACGTGCATGTCCAATGCTTCTTTGTCATTCTATTTGCCATGTTTTAAATTCCACTTATGTGTCAAATGTGCAAGGGCCTCACAGAAATGAGTTCTCTGACCCACATAGTTTTCTGAAATTAACTAGAGGGGACTCTGGTGGCTCTCCGATTGTTTAGCGACCACAAGAATGATGGTAATGCACAGATTTGCCGAGTTTTTGTATTTGCGGGTGGCGAATCACACTTGTGGCTTTGTTTATTGCTGTGTTTGGTTTTCATTTCAAAGGAAAAAATGAACCCTTTTAAACTTCGGGGCTTGATTTGAAATGGTGAGCTTGAAAGATTAAAGCGGTGAAATGCAACTGTTGAACATTTGCTGATTGCTATTTCGTGGCAAAGCAGCTTCAAGCCACGCGAAGCCCAAAGGAACATAAAGTACGTAGACTAGGCAAATCCGTGTAATACCCATAATTTCAATGCTCGCTGAAGCGCCATGCATTGAAGCTCCCATAGACACTAGTGCCAGAGTTCCCTGTAGTGTATATATAGAAAACTCTTTGCTCTGACCCATATTTACGAACCTGTAAAAATCTGCAACACTCTTTTTAGTCATAAGGTGACGCAAGGGTTATGGAAATCGAAGTATCTTAATTTGAAACTGCAGCTGTGTTGCCAGCCCAAGTGCTGTTGTCCTTCTTCGTTGCAGTGCCGGGAAAATTATTTGCCGACTGTGTAGTAACAGTAAAGTGTTTTGTGATAGTGTTTATTGTAGCAGAAAAGCTCAGATCCATAAGAAAAGATCAGAAATAAAACAAGGATGATTTGTGGGTTTCTTCCGGCAGTTCGTCTATGTGGTGGTTTTAGTAATCGGAGGAATGGAGCAAGCTAACTTAATGTCATGATGCATCCATTTCATTGTTATTGAAAACAAAACTGATTTTGTGGATCACTGCACTTTAGCACTGGGCAACATATTTTATGGGGCTTAGGTTCTTTGTCTATTCATTTACTAATGCAGTATCTCGTGGGGCGAAACGTATACACTGCTTGTCCAACGCTCACCCGAACCCTCTTTCACAATGTAAAGAATGTTTGCTGGGCACTGATAATTTTATGTAGCAAGGCTCGCATCCCAAGGTTTACAGATATTCGGTGTGCCATTTGCAAGTTGAGCTCCTGAAAGTTTTCGCACGTTAATCGAACTCCTAGTTTCAACAGGGCACTCCCGTGTCGGGCGTCTTACCCACTGTTCAGGGGCATCAGTTTTCGCCGTTTTGCTCGTGCTTCACTTCAAGGCACAGTTATCATCGCGCATTGCCTGAATGCGCCTACGCTCCTCGGTGGTCTTTTGGTTATGGTGCTTCACTGCTGATCTGCAGGTTGTGGTGTGGAATCCCAGCCGCCATAGCCACATTTTCCATCTAGGCGAGAATGCTTGAGGCTGCATGTTAAACAACCGCCTGTGGTTAAAGTTCCCAGAGAGGCCCGTGTGTTTGGATATAGGAGCACGTTAAAGAACCCCAGCTGGCCAAAATATCCGGAGCCCTCAACTATGGTGTCTCTCATAATCCTATGGTTGTTTAGGGACATTAAATCCAAATATTTGTTTTTATTAAAAGTTCCAGAACTCCTCACTGTGGCATCTCTCATAATCATATGGTGGTTTTAGAACGTTAAATTCCTACAATTATTAATTAGACATGAACATACCTCAAAGCAAGGCTGCTAAGCTGGTCATGCAACATCTAAAAATGCAAAAGCATTGGCCTGCCCTGTGAAGCTGAACATCCAGCGAATGTCGGTGTTCAGGCTTGATGTCAGGAAAAATTGGTGTAGCGTGGCTTTAGCGTCCAATTAAAAAAAAATTGACCTAATTCAATGTCAAGGCCATAAAAGAAACCTCATCCTGCAATTTCACCTGACCAAGTGGCGACATCATGTGACAATGGCATGTGCTTCCAACATGAGGTTTGTGTACATATGTATTAACCAAGTTCGAGCACAGTACCCGCTGATCACGTCTTATGAAATAGTCGCATGATCATGTAATTCGCCATAAAGGGACACTAAAGTCAAATAACAATTTACGTCAGAGTGAAAGCTCAATGTATGACAACACATAAAATGGCAATATTATCAACAACAGTGCCCAGCTTACCGAGGAATTTAGGTAAGTGCAAGAGCACATGCGCCGCAGTAGGAAATTCTCAAAGGGATTCCGATAACATCAGACGGACCTCCTACAATTATTCACTAGTAATCGATCTAGCTGCACTAAATATAGAACCTTCCGAGAATCAAGAGACACAATAAAATACTGCTTGTTCGTTTCTGTTTGATTCATAGAAAAAAGAACTGCCAAACATTACTATGGAGAATGGCGCAAGTGGTTCAAAAATTAAATTTTCACATAGTTGCACTGTACAGGTGGTGCCCTCTAGCCGCAGTTGAACCAAAAACCGACTGCAATCTCGGAGCCAATGGTGGGAAATTGATCAATGGCCGTTGTTGCTACTGTGGCTCCCGCTGCTTTCGGTCTGCTGCTACTAGCGCAGTAAAGCCGGGCACTGTTGTGCACGGCAACAGTGACGCGAGTCGATCCGGTCGGTCCGATTCTTGAGGCAGGTAATTTGAAGTGCGCTATCGCGATGCGAATCACTAAAACGTGATTTTATTTCAAGATAGTTCCTTCCTTGGCACAATAGTAACACTACGAGGTTTCTGGACCGCTATTTCACAAATCAACGTGGACTTAATAGTTGCCTCTAGTGTCCCTTTAAGTTGCGAGATCGAATGACCAATCGGTGATATCGCGGCATGAACGTTAAGAGGATTTACATGCCCAGACACGCCATGATTTTGCATTTAGTACGTGCACAAAAGGAGACTTGAGTGCTAACGTTTTTGCAAGAAGCTGATGAAAGCTTGTATAACCTGGTATAAGGGATGACCAAGAAACCTAAAAATGTTGACTTTAAGTCTGTGTTCAATACCGGCGGGATGGTGCCTATGGTTGGCGCTAGTCGGGATCCTGGTTTCACTGGAAATTAAGTATACAGTTTGTGCAAGAGAGATTTTTCCATGCGGAGCATGTTATACTACGGGCTAGACATGTGCCGTCGCCGTCTGTAGCCTCCCCTCCTGCGCCAGCCATCTGTGCATCCCTTCCTTTGCTCAACACCGCGCGCCGTGCTACCTTTAGTTTTACGTGCGCCAGCTGTATGCTAACGTGCGCATGGTTGAGGTGTGTGGTTGAGGTGCATCCACTGGTAAAAGGTGAACGACCGGGAAAAGAGTAGCGGTATGGTACGTATCCTTGCGTACCATATTTTTCGTAACTTGCTGGAAGACCCTAATGTGACCGAACAATCTACGCGACGCATCTTATTTATTATTGTGTAACGTAACGTCGACATTAGGCGGTGAATATATATATATATATATATATATATATATATATATATATATATATATATGATTCAAAAAAGAAATTCAGTGGGTCTGGTTGAAATATAATTAAAAAATAAAGGAGCACACTTACAAAAATTTGATAGTTGTTTACTCTACGTTTCGGCCGTGGCACGGCCTTCATCATATATATGATATATATATATGATATATACAAGCAGAAAGAGATAAAAAAAGAGTGAAAGTGGGACGGGCTATCGGCTTTTGCATTGCACTAAGTGGTCCTGCGTGAAAGCCGACAGAAAGGGAAGGGAAATAATCTACTAGAACTACGCTTCGCGTCATCATTTTTTTTTTTTCAAAGTTGTGTCTCGTATGATACTGCACCACTTAGACTGAGCAATGGTTCTCCTGATGACCAAACGCTCTGTCTGTTTAAGTGACTCCGCTAGCGAATCATCGCTTTCTATCGTCGCGTTCGTTCATTCATCCATTACTCCGATGCAACTGCAAAATTACGTAAATTTGTTTCTTTCCTCTCTATTCTGTCAACTCGAATACATTGAGTCGAAAGTGTCGCGCTTCCGTTTGTGCAGCTCTGTCCTCGTTTTCTGTAAACGATGAGCGATGGACCCTTTTTAGAACAGGGAAAGCCAGCTTTCCTGCCACGAAGCTTACCCAGCTAATGGCGGCTAGACACTTGCTGCGAACGGCGTATTCGAGCGCAGTTCGCTAGCGCTATTGCGCGGAAAATGTGGACCCGACTCTCTTTGTGGTATGTCGTTGTTGTTTTTATACGTATATTTTCACCAATCCGGTTGGGAACTGCGCGGCACCGGGATTTGAACCACGGACCTTTTGCATGCGATGCGGATGCTCTAACCACTATGCCATCGCTGCACATCCGCGTGGTGATGGAACTGCATTACGAGGCCTGGGATGCGGCCTCACCGGTAACCACCGCCAGGAACGCACTTTCTCCCCAGAGAAGGATTGGCCACCCTAGTGCAGTATCTCGCCACTACCTCCCGCATGCATACGTCAAATAACTCACGGCCCTCAGTCCCCAGCAGCTGCGAAGCAACTGACCACGGCGGCGGTCAGATCTGCAACGCAGCAGAGGGTGCTAAGAATCTCTAGATCTGGACAGGCGGCCATTGGAACCTGAACTTGGCAACGTTTAACGCTAGAACGTTATCTAGTGAGGGAAGTCTAGCTGTACTGTTCGAGGAGCTAGAGGGTGTTAAATGGGATATAATAGGGCTCAGTGAGGTTAGGAGGACAGATGAGGCCTATACGGTGCTACAGAATGGGCATGTTCTTTGCTTTCGGGGCTTGGCTGACAGAAGAGAGCTAGGAGTGGGCTTCCTAATTCACAGAAACATAGCTGGCAACATAGAGGAATACTATAGCTATAATGAAAGGGTGGTAGGTATCGTAATTAAACTGAATAAGAGATACAAGATGAAGGCGGTACAGGCCTACGCGCCTACATCCAGCCATGATGACGCTTCAGTTGAAAGCTTCTATGAAGACGTGGAATCGGCAATGAGTAAAGTAAAAACACAGTATACAATACTGATGGGAGACTTTAATGCAAAGGTAGGGAAGAAGCAGGCAGGAGACCAGGCAGTAGGAGATTATGGCATCGGCACTAGAAACGCCAGAGGAGAGCTACTAGTAGAATTCGCAGAACGCAATAATTTACGGATTTGGAATACCTTCTACCGAAAACGAGGAAACCGCAAGTGGACATGGAGGAGCCCTAATGGCGAAAATAAGAACGAAATAGACTTTATAATGAGTGCACACCCAGGCATCGTGCAGGATGTGGAAGTGGTTGGCAAGGTACGATGCAGTGACCATAGAATGGCACGGTCTCGAATGCGCCTAGACTTGAAAAAGAAACAACAGAAACTGATACGCAAGAAGCCAATCAATAAACTAGCACTGAGAGGGAAAGTACAGGAATTCAGAGCCTCACTTCAAAACAGGTACTCGGCTCTTAGTGAGGAAACCAACCTTAGCATAGATACAATGAATGATAATCTGGCGAGTATCATTACGGAGTGTGCAGCGGAAGTTGGAGGCACAGTAGTTAGGACACTGGCAAACTTTCCCAGGAAACGAAGAATCTCATTAGCAAGCATCAAAGCATGGAAGTCTCAAGTACAACAGACAAAATAGAACTGGCAGAGCTTTCGAAATTGATTAATAAGCGTAAGGTATCCAATGTAAGAAGGTATAACATGGAGAGAATTGAACAGGCTCTGGAAAACGGAGGAAGCGTTAATGCAGTAAAGAGGAAACTAGGGATAGGCAAAAAATCGGATGTATGCACTAAGGGACGAAGAAGGCAAAATAACTACCGATATGGATAGGATAGTTGAAATAGTGGAGGAGTTTTACAGAGGCCGGGACAACCCTGACCTTAATACTATAAGAACTAGCAGTAACCCAGATGAGACCCCACCAGTAATGATAGAAGAAGTCAGAAAAGCCTTGGAGAGCATGCAAAGAGGCAAAACTACTGGTGAGGATCAAGTAACATCAGATCTGCTGAAAGATGGATGGCATATTGTATTAGAAAAGCTAGCCACCCTGCTTACGAGGTGTCTCCTGATGGGGAAAGTGCCAGAGTCTTGGAAGAATGCTAACATCATCTTAATACATAATAAAGGAGATGACAAGGACTTGAAGAATTACAGGCCGATCAGCTTGCTCTCCGTAGTATACAAGCTATTTACAAAGGTAATTGCTAACACAGTAAAGAAAACATTAGAATTCAATCAACCAAAGGAACAAGCAGGATTTCGAACAGGCTACTCAACAATCGACTACATTCATACTATCAA